>NW_028279528.1:0-73443 GCF_059751315.1 Micrasema longulum | reverse complement strand
TGTGTAGAAAGAGGACATAAACCCTGGCTTAAAAAAATAAAAAATGGTTTCACTGCTGCTCCAAATCCTTATTTTGAATGGTTGCGACCAAAATAGACATTGTCATGATGATAGTTTACCTCCACCGTGGTACCATAAGAAAAATATGAAAACGTAATGTTTTCTGTTGCAACTAGTTCTAGATATAATTCAGTTAGGTGTTGGTGTACGAAAAGAAGAAATAAAAAAACAATTATAATAGCGATAGACTAAGCCGTGACCAAATTTACAATTGCTTACCATGATGTCAACAGGCGGGTCTGGGAGACCCTTGGGGAGTGTTCTAAAGTCTGTGTAGGCTCCGGGCGCCTCCTCAACGGGAGCTCCCGGTGGGGGGCCCGCCCTGAGGTGTTTGGCCCTCACGGTCACCCGGTACTGGGTGCTGGGGGCCAAGCCCGTGATGGTATGTCTGTACACTCCGGGCTTAACAGTTCGGACCTGGAAACAAATTGAAAAATTATTCTATACGTTATTGTTGCAAATCAAACATAAAAAACTTACATTAATCATAATGATTAAGTTCACTGATATTGAAAGATTGGACAGGGTTTATGAGCTGTCATAGGCTGGTTTAAGTGGCCATTTTGCACAATGCGTACCTTAGGTTCATCATTTTGCCTATGTTCGAACATTCATATTTCTTCAATTCTTCTCTTCTATCAGTTGATGTTTGCACAGCGTGTTAAGTGGATGCTTAAACATGTCTGAAACAGCCCTGTAAATGCATAGACTTCCATATTTCTTTCTCTAAAATGTTTGCCATCTCTGTTGTAATATGTTTATCTTAATAACTATCTAGGGGGTGAAATACAGTCTTTATTTAAAAACATTTAAGCAAACTCAAAATATTGTTATTCTGTTATTTTATTTTTTTTAAATACGATATACAGGTACCTACAACAATATAAGAAATATATTTATTCGAGTTAGAAATGAAGTTTTCCAAAGCTTAATCTATTTACCGGGTGTTCTTCTGTGGCCCTTTATAGTTATAATATGATACAAATGTTAATTTGTTGTTTATATAGGTAGAGTATTGAAGATTCCGGGAAAAGTGCTTAGAAATCGTATCCCGGGAATAAAAGTGCCATAACTTTACAGTATAGCTGTTTTACCCACACCCACGCTATCAGTAAACTCTTTTTTGAAAAACTTGTTCAGAACATCATCACGAATCTTGACGTTACAACAACAAATGCCAAACACGACGCGTTTTTCTAGCACCGTATTTTTATTAAATTTATTTTTTTAATTTAAATATGAAAACATTTCTCTACAATATCCATATTGATTTTGAAAATACAATTAATTATTCTGAATCCACTTCATATATTTTTATTAGTATTCTTAGTAGGTATGTGACATTTCCCAATTGTGTGAATTTTCGACTAAAAAAACTACAGTTTTGGACTTGTGCTAATAATGCTCAGGTGCGTAATTTTTTATTTATTTATTTTATTTTATTCCAGTAAAATGGCTATATAGTGAAGGGACAAGTCTACCATATTGACATGAACATAATTATAAATACAAACAAAAATATAACAATTAACATAAATATAACAATAAACATAAATATAAACATAGAATAAAATTTTATATTGCAGAACTTATGGTGGTCTTAGCATATCGCGCCATCCCTCGAACAACGGCGAATGGATCCACCCTGCAGTGGCTTTGAGAATTTCGTTATTACAGTTTTTCAGGCGTTCCCATAGGCTCCAGGCTCTAGGCTCTTAGGCGAAGTAGGGCAGCGAAGGTGTTTATTTGTCCAGCTGTGAACATTTCAGAGGCACTGCAGTACCTAGGCAATCCGAATAATTGTCTGTATGAATTGTTATACGTGACCCTTAATTTATTCCATGCACCTTGCGAATAGTTGTTCCATAGTTCTGCTATATACATGGACGTCAAATACGGAGTAAATATGATTTTCTTCACTTCGTTACTGCATTGAAAGAAGCGTCTCGCTAGCATAGAGGCCCTGACATTGATGGTTATGATTAGTCTTCTTAGTAAATAGATGATACCCAGTGATTATTAAGGTTACCTCTACGTTGTTGACACAGACGACATGCTGGTGGTTGGAGTTGGCGGGCAGCCAGGAGATGACGGCCTGGCTGCAGGTGACGCCGCTGGCGCGGACGGATGACGGGCCCAGGCTCGACGTGTCCCGACCGATGACCATAGTGCACGCCGCGTCACGCGACACGCGCCGGTTTACTGTCACTGACCGCACAGATATCCGGTGGGGCTGGAAAAGGTTAAACATAATATTAAACACTATACGCATACAGGTTGAAGGTAAAATAAGAATGAAGCGTAATATTTGGCCATTTTCAGGCAGATTTAAAATACAGTTACGTATATTAAATAGAACTAGAACCCTAGAAGAGTGAGGGAGTAAATGGCTACACTCAGTCAAAAATCAGGTTCTAGGTTCGATTCCTGGCAGGGTGGAAGTGAAAAATTGGTTTTGAGGGTGGTTCTACACTGCAATATTATATTTTTTCTGGACCGGTATCTAAAGCGTAAGAGTAATCACTCTACATTTATTTTATTTTATTAATTTTAAGAAAACAACAGCCCTTACAAATATATATTTATGTATTTAAAATGGCTGTTGTTTTCTTAAAATTAATAAAATTTATGTACATATATATATATTAATGACAGAAATTCAGGGCAAATTCAAGTTTTCCACATACTATTAAATACAATGAAAAAAAATACTTGTGTAGCTGGGGCGAATCGTGTATAGAAGCGATTATGCGCAGTTTACCATTATATTTGACAATCCGCAGTAATGTTTTACGGTGACTTTATTTACAGAAAAACAAATAAATAATTACTATTTCTTGTAAATCATTGCCACTATTTGTGTGTTTCTCCAAATATAAACAAACATAAAAAAAAACGTGCCCAGGGCCAGCAATGAGCCGAAGAACTATCCGATTACTCCAGTTTATTTCTTTACTAAAATAAGTCCACTATATTTTTAACATTTTAAACCCAGTAGCAGGATTTTTCTTGTAGAGTTAACTTGCAAATTACACAAATTATTTGAAGATTCTCGATTTGAAAAACAGTATTTCAAACATAATTTTTTAAGGACTATTTTCCTTTGAGATGATACTTTTGACATATGACTCGCAACACATGAGGCGCTCGACGAGGCCGTTTTTGACATTATTCATTTCTAGAACAAATCAGCCAGTTGACATTTCAATCGTTATGGGAATACCTAAAGCTGACTGAATTAATTGTGCTATTTTTTATAAACTATTGTATAAGTTTTGTGTTAAATTAATGGATAATATAGCTACATAATATAATATATCACAAAGTTACGTCGTTTGAGTTGATTTCATAGACGAGAATTGTTGTATCACACAGAACCACAGAAAAAATAACAATTTATAGTATCTCTAATATATAACTTACATTAAATTACGTAGGTACAAATAAATTATATTTTTTTTGTAACTTACCCATAAATAAAATCACCGTTCACATTGTTGTGTAGAGATACTCTGTATACATTTTTTCGCAAAATATTTTTTACGCTACAACAGACTATGAGGCATATTTACCGTGGTGAATTACAGCACAGAACACCCAAGCTTGAGAATTTTTAATATATTTTTTGTTCTCATTTGGAAACGATCCCCGAACCTTCCGTGCGTGAGTCACGTGTCTTAGTCATTTCACCGCGGAGGCCGCCATAGTAAAAATGAATATGAAATAAATTTTAAAAATCAATTCCGTTGGCTTCCGTCTTAAATATCATCGCTAACGAATTCACACGGTTATTTTATGTAACATTTTATGATCGAGATTCACTGCATTAGGTGTTCAGATTCAGTGCTTTATGCACCGCTGGGTGTGGATTGGGCAAAGATAATTATTGCATAGTTTTGAAAGTGGTAAATCAATTTTATAAAAATATGAATAACTCCCTTGGGAGGAAATCCAGCCAGTCTGCAAGCATTTGGACATACTCAAACATTGTTGAACCAATGTTATATTCATCAGATCCGATATCAAAATATATGTATGTTATAAAAGGGTTGGGAAGCACTGTTTATATAATAGAGAAGCGCGTTCATAAACTAAAGTCGACCCTTCCATATGATCTCTTCTCGATAATCTTAGACGAACCCGAAATGCGATCCGCTCTCTCAGAGATTGTGGGAGCTCATGTCAGAACAGTCAGTAGCTCTCTGATATAGACAGAAAACGTAAAATTGTTATTCTTCATCAATCACGCTATGTGCATTCATTTATATATATGTTTTATTGTGAATTGTTATGGCAGCTTAAGTATAATATTGCATTCAATGGGGAGAACGGTTTGCACAAAAAGTTACTAAAACTCGTCTTACATGGGTCAGAAAATGGTACGAAATCTTGCGCAAAATTTAACACAATGAATATCTGTACCTCAGAGGAAGACGGATGCAAATCCAAACGTCAAATGTTCAACAAGAGTCTAAAGAATCTACTTTCTCAAAGTGATTCCTAATAATTTAAAGCATTCATTTGTCTGTTCAGTATCTAAATACATTGGTTCTTTCATTATAAAATAAAATCAAATAAATAAGACTTACATTTTTTAAAAATCAATGGACATTATCGTAAACTGGATACGAAATTCGAAATGTCATTTCATCAAATTCTTGATTTGCATCCGTCTGCCTGTGAGGTACAATTTTGTGTCGTGTAATTTACGAATCGGGTGATATCTGTGGTCCAATAATGAAGTTCAGTAGTTTTTTTAGTTTTTTTATTTGTTAATATACTATTTACCTAAGCCAAATGTTTTTTTTCAATTTTTATATATCGTATTATCAGCGTTACAATATTTTAAAGTTTTGTATTTCTGAAATAACTCCGTGTGTGACGTCAGAGGTTCTTTCTCGCTTATTCTCATATAGTTATTCCCATTGGTCCGGTCCATCCATGACAAGCAAACCGGAAATCTAATATTATATGTTTATTCACATGAACCAGTGACGTCATACAAAGTAGTCCGTTTTTATTCAAATGTTTTTTTTTTGTTGTATATTTTCAGGAAACTTTGCCGGACAATTTGATGCTCCAATTTTTACCGCGCGCAAGAAAAAAAAATTGTATCCAATTTCCCGTAGGGCTAAATTCTTCTCATTCAAAAAACTTACAACTATTTTTATTTTAAAACAAATATTGTACCAGCCCCCGAGCATCTTGACACATATAAAACTGGTTAGATTAAGCTGGGCCGGATATGTACAGTTTGTACAGGGAATGCCTAATTCACGCGCCCTTAAAATATTAATAAGCGGACACCCGGGTGGAAGGAGATTAGTAGGAAGACTCTGATATGGGACGATAATATGAAAAAAGATGCAGCGCAGCTTCTCCAGTAGTGAATTGGAAGACGGTGGCCAGAAAATACGAAGTTGGAGGCAGCCAAAGCTCGATATGGGCCGTAGCGCTATCGGAGAGAGAGATTTAAACCAAGATCTGCGCGCGCATCCCACACCTGTGATACTGTTAACTGTCAACTTCAACTGCCAATTATATTTGTTGCTCTTCACTTTATTTATCCATGGTCTTATTTGTTTCATTGCACTTTTCCACTTCACGCTTGCCTTTCTAGTGTGAAAATATTGATTTTCAATAAATTCACAATGTTTTTTAAGAAAGCTAATGTTGATTTCCGATTGCAGAATAATATAATATCAGTTGTCAGTAGTCGCGCCGTCACAGGATAGCTCGTTTTGTCATCTACGAAACTGTCCGTTATCTGTCATGGCACCTAAAATATCTGCGTGCTGAGCATGCTTACGCGTAATTTTTAATCCCAGAAATTTTATTTACTGTAAAAAAAATTAAAATGAACGGAAAATGGAAGGCGAGGGACATAGGTAGAAGACAAATATTTGTGTGTATTGTGGCCACTTAAGCAAGTCAATGATAGATTATAAGTCTATCAACTTCAACTATTTAAGTCCAAATTTGTTTGTATTAAAAATATGTGGAAAAAAATCAGCTGACCAAAAGCATTAGATTCAGTAAGTTTATTTTTTTATACGCTGCAGATTTTTTGATATACCGAATGCCAACGGTACGATAATAATATAGAGAGCTGTCTCGTCTGGTTTATTCCAAATTCCCCAACCCTTTTCGGGTTATCCTAGCAAAGCCCTGGTTTAGCACGTCTAGGGCTGCGGTTTGCATAAGAAAGGGACGAATATATTTGCCCACGTGCGACCTTACAGCGCATGTTTATTTATGTACAAAATTGCAATATTTAAGTGAGACGATACTGCAATCAAAACGAAAAATGCAATAAGACAGAGTTGCATTAATGCAACAGCGAAGCGTATGCGAAAACCTGGTCCAATTACCCATTAATCCATCATCTTTGCGGTCAATCATCAACAAATGAGGAAGTTTAGAGGTAAAAAATAAATTAATATTTAATGGACTATCAAACAAAGTATTTTTTTTTTTTTAAATATGCATCGTGTTATCATTCAGAATATTTGTCGTTATGCCACGAGTTGTTGTGGGTGAACTGTGATGACAGCTTGCCCATCATATACCGCACACCGCATCTGAACGCATCTGAGGACATAAGTCTCCTTGGCGGTGCCCACGTTCACGGAAAAATATAATCTATCAAATAAAATTCATTAAGGCCAAACACTGCATTTTTGTAAGCGGAAATCGACTGTGTATGAACCAAACAAAAATCTTCATTTAAAATTGGATAGAAATTTTACTTATACTGTATTACCCTCAGAGTAAAAATTTTAGCTTGGCGCATTATTATTCTGAAGTACTACCCAACATTTTAGCAATCTGAATTTTTGTGTAGCCAGACAAAATAGTTTGTTTTTGTACCCTTTTTCTTAAATTTCAAGAAACTGAGGCACCGTTTATTGTTTTTATCGATCTTCAATAAATAGACGTAATTAATAGTTTACTGATTTTATTTTATAGATAGTAAACATATTGAAAACGATTTATCAATATTTAGGTTAAACTAGGACATCTCCAAGTCTCTTTTCAACTGTTTTTCATCCCCCAAACGATAAAAAAAACACGTATTTCTGAGCATAAAGTCATCAGTCATCATTATCATTTTGAAATATCTGGAATAGTCTTTCAATGTCAAACAAAAGCCTATTAATTTAAACTGTCAGCCAGCTAAATATATTCGATTTCCAGTTGAGATGCTCATCAGCTTATTGATAAAACTTTTATTTATTTTTATAATTCATCATTTTAATCACCATGTTCGGTTCTCTAAATAGACTTTTAAAGTATCGTTAACTGAATGAAAAATAAAAACACGGTACCTACAAATTACACAAAAGACAAAAAAGGGATTAGAGTGTGAAAATTAAGGCATTAACAGGGCTTATGACATATCGTTGGCCGGTTGAAGTGATCACTTTACGCCCTGCGTAACAAATTCACCATTTCGCGTAATGTTTGTGATTTTCACATCTCCAGAGTTTTCGGAAATTGCATAACTAGTTAAAGTATGCGTAATTTCACATTATAGACGTTTACATACGTGACATCTATTGATGGTTTTAGTAAAGTTCTTTTTATAGCTGTGTATTCATTTAAATTACTTATTACAAACTTATTTTTACAAAATATACCATATACTAATAAAGCGATTCGTAAAAATAAGTTCAATGTTGTTTGATATAAATCCGTTAATTTTTTGAACGTTGTACAAGAGGGTTTTTGCTACAAAAACCAAAATTTACATTTGACGTCCATGAGTGTCGGCTCGTACGACACAGCTTAACATTCTGAGAAAAGCGGTAAATTTACAACCTAATTTACGCTATAGTGGTACATACACTTCTTTTCTAAATTATAAAAGTGTACCAAGTTTTATAATTATTTTTATTGTTTAAACATCGCTTCTAATACTCCAATTACTTTAATACTTTTTTTATTTAAATTTTTATTTATTATTAATTTGCTGCATACCTATGCCTTAATTTCTTGTTTAATTTTCCTTTGTTATGTCTTTATATTCTGCTGATTTTATGTTTCTATATTTCCTTCGATTGTGTACAGGTTTTTTGTATTTTGTTTCATTTAAATTGTTAATTTTTTTTTATACTTTGTTAAAGGCGTAAGCAGTCGAATAAATAAATAATTAGCTATTTTTACCGTCGATTAGTAGTAGTCCCTTTCATTTAGTTGGTATTTGATAACAAACCGCTAACGTGAGCGAGCTCGTCTAGATAATGTTGTGAGAATGAATTATTACATACTTGGGAGTAAAACCCCGCAGTCTGAAACCGGAAGTAAATAATTCCCCGCTGAGGAAGCAGAAATTTAGCTAACACCATTTAATATTTTTATTATATTTTATCGCTTAGCTCGTTTTTACGCTGCAACGTCCAGTAATCTAATTTGAAGAATAAATCGCATTGAAAAATTCATATTCAATTGGTTTCTTCGAATAATTGATAGTTCTAAAATAAGTACGGTCATCCTATAAATAATTGTGATAATAGATTAGTTTAAATGAATTATATTTTTTTTTAAATAGCATTATAACTAAAAAAAACAATCCAAATGCAACAATAATAAAAACAAAATGAATTAATAGGTAATACAAAAATGTATTAATAGAAAAATATTTTTAAATTCTCTTTTCAGAGTAAAAATTAGAAATAATTCATGCTTTGTAAGGAGTGACATAAAAGTCTTTTGTATTGTTTTCCAAAAAAGTACGCATAATTATTAACAGGAAGTTATTATCGATTGTAATTATTCAGTATAATATGAAGCGCTCGGATGAACAATGCCTGCCTCAATACAAGGGATGATAATAGCGATGAGTATAACAATTGAGTGGAAATAACTGAATACTTAATAACTGGTTACGAAAAAATTCCGTCCATTTTTTTTCTTATTTTCCACATCCGCTCCTAAGTGGAGCTGGGGACATGACCAGTCGCCTCCGGGAGATCCTATCCCCAGCCAGCACTCTCGTCTCCATGTCAATTTACAATCTCAGTTAGTACAACGCCACTAGCGGTGAAGTTTTGCAACGCATGCGAAAGACCACGTGACTTCCGAGACGGCATAATTCACATCCTCCCTTAAGGTGCAATGTCAACATTTCGAAAGAAATATTACAAGTAAAAA
This sequence comes from Micrasema longulum, assembly GCF_059751315.1. Classification (NCBI taxonomy): domain Eukaryota; kingdom Metazoa; phylum Arthropoda; class Insecta; order Trichoptera; family Brachycentridae; genus Micrasema; species Micrasema longulum. Next base: position 64,230 of record NW_028279528.1, on the reverse strand, counting down.
AATAAATGAAACTTTTTCATTTATTCTTGTCTTCATGAAAACACCTATAGACGTGTAGGTAGAACCGGCTTTGTAGTCGCTTGGTAGATAAATACAGACGTTCGTTAAGCAAATCGTCTTCGCAATTGTCAAAATAATTTTTAAAATCATGCTCAAGCTAGCATTTTTTGCTTGAATTGGGATTTATTGGAGTTAATAATCGCTTTGAAGTGGGCTCTTTCTATCACAGAAGCCCATTAAAAAAATAAAAGAGAACTATTTCAAATGCTAATGAAGTAAGGAACGCGAACTAATTTTTGCGGTCATTCATTGGTGTGTTTCGATCATATGATGTCGAGATGACAAGTATGTAGGTAGAGCATACCGAGAAAGATACAGATAGTACAGAAGTTAAGTATACCGTCTTGATATGTACAGATGAAGAATGCGTTCATAATTGAGGCACTGGAGGTCAATTTTAATTCATCCCTGTAACCACTTGGCTAAATAAAACTATTTGCTCCGGTATAAAAATAAACAATCTAAGCGGTTGTTGCGATCAAGAAAATATTAACATATTATACGATACGTAACATCTTATTCCTAATTAAACTCAAACAATTATATTTTATTTTATGTAACTCAATTAAAACTTATGGCATAATAGGATGGGGAGGCACTAATAAATCAATATTAAAACCTCTCAAATCTGCTCAAAAATCAATAGTTAAAATAATTTTTCAAAAGCCTTTCAGGTACTTCAGCATCAAGTTATTTGAGGAATTTGTGATCTTAGATATAAGACAATTATATATTTTTAGAAAAAAAATGTTTGTGAAAGCAAATTATTCTACCAAATCCAAAAAAACGAACCCTCCCACACTACCAGAAGTCAAACTAGAGGATGGGTCATGGGGTCTATCACAAACTCTGAATTCGGGCAAAAAAAATTCAGGTTTCTGGGCCCTAAAATATTAAATATGTTACCCAAACATTGTAAAACCATGACCCGAATTCAATTCTTTAAAAATGTAAAAAATTGGTTACTGGGTTCAGGTCAAAAAAAAACCGGAAAATTGACTCAAAATACATTCTTAATAAATGGTATAAATTGGTATTGTATAACTGTATAGTAAATTAACTAGCAGGTAGTAATGTTATTAACAATATTTTGAGTTTGTCCAAATTTTTGTAGACAAGGACTGGATTCAACTCCCCGGGGAGCTGTTTATATTAACATATTACAACAGAGATGAAGGTTTCAGCTCTTTAACTTCACAAACATCAACAGATGAAAGAATTGAAGGAATATAGGTGTTCAAATATAGGCAGAATAGTGAATGTTATACAGTGTGTAAAGTGGGCACTTAAACCAGCCATTGACAGGTCATAAGCCCTGTAGATGCCTAGACTTCTATATTACCTTTTCTTAAATGTTCTTCATCTCTGTTGTAATATGTTAATAGTAATGTTATTGTTTATTTTTGCATAAAAATGTCTGCCTTTCAACAGATTATACCTAGTTGGGCAGACTAGACGTGATCCAGAAAAATCTATGACCTAAATGTGTATGTAGTGGGTAGAGTAATTGTTATTTTGTTAATAAACTATAATTATTATTATTATTTTTATCACTTGATTGAAGTGATTGAATCATTCGATTACCGCAGTCGGTTATACGCATCCCTAGACGGTGAAGGGGTAGCTAGAGGGTAATGGGAAACTTACGGGGGCGTCCGGGACGCCTGCGACTGTGGGATGCGCCATGTGACCCGGGAACCTTAAGTGCATGGGGTGGCTCGGTACACAAATAGAACAAGCAACACGACGACCTTTGATATTTATAAACCATTAAATAAACCCACTGTTCAGATTCAAATACTAGATTGTTTTAGTGACTAAAAAAACGAAAATAAATTAGTTCTTCAATAGTAGCTGCAAGCTCGTGAGGAATGCAATAGCCATTATTATTCTTTTCACATTATTCACACACGAATATTTTTGACTATCAAAGGTCTGGACCTCCGAAAGTAAGTGTTAAGTTTTCTAGTGTGAGTTTAAAATATTTCTGATTTCAAAGTATTAAAAAAATATTTTAAAAAAAACACACAAGATCACGGTATTTACGACCTCGAGAGCTTGATACGCCCGCTGAGAACCTCGACCATCGTGGTTACGATTCTCAGCAGGCATCCAGTGTATGGCCGTGCCAACCTTATTGCCTGTAATATTTATACCGGTTGTCACCGGAAGTTGCTGCGTCCGTTCACCTATTTCTTATAATGTGGTTGCACTTTCAAATTATTTATTATCTCTACTGAATTTTCTTTTTTAGGATTTGTAACTGAGAGTTGCCGTTGAAAACGCTCTTGTCGTCTCAATCAAACACAGAACTGTATTCTCCATCAGCTCGAAATATATACAGTAGAACTCTGTTTATCCGAACTTCAGTCATCCGAATAGGCATATATCACGATAGTTATCAGGAAATAATAAATAAATGAGATGTTATTATAACATATAAAAACGGGCGCTGGCGACCGGCGCGTTTCTTCGTCAGAGCAATTAACTTTGCTGGGCATGTTTAAGTAAGTCTTTATGTGATTACGTCTGGCACTCATTAATCCAGATAATTGGAGTTTTACTGTACATTCTCGTATATGTATTTATTTTTCTTGGAATATATTCGTGGTTTTATGTTGATTTTTATAAACCTGTCCAATTTCTTCCTGTATTTTATTATTATTATTCGATGATTTTTCGAATGTCTGAGCTTACTGTTTACCATATTGATGTGCCACATATGTTTTAAAAAATACATAAAAATATATGTTTCTGATCCTATATTTGTGGTGATATACAGATTTGTCTGTGTCAACTAATTGCTAATCCCATCTCATCACAGGACTTTTAGTCCCATGGAGTTAGGACTCATGTCTTAAATAGTGTACAAAACTTATGTATGTAAATAAATAAATTATATTGAATAAAAAATAGGAAATATGTTTAATTACGACTTAGGGAATATGTTTAATTTAATCATTTCCACATTTTTTTTTTTCATAAAATATGTAATCACGTTTTTCTGTTTATATACATTGCTCATTACTGTTATACCCATAGACATTGTGCTCCTTCGATGATTTTTCGCACCTTTTTGTTAATGGTAAATTTTAATAAAACGGAACCAAAAAACAAGGTGTTCTTCGCGGTACTTCATTTCTTATACATCCCCTTTACTTTGGGGCAATTTACCCTCACTCGGGAAGCCGATCACGTGCGGAGCGGCATGAATAATGCAAGCGCTGACTTACCCGGTTAGAGTCGACGCCCTCGACGAGCGCCCGCGTGCGCTCCGTCGCCTTGACGGTGGTCTTCAGCACGCCGTCCACGTACACGTGGTAGCTGTCGATCATGGCGGGGGCGGCGGCGTGCGGCTCCGGCGCCGTCCAGCCGATCAGCACGCTCTTGTTCAGCTGGCGCTCCAGCGTGAGCTGGCGGGGCGCGGGCACTAGTACCGAGAACATTAGGTCAGGTGAGGCCGAGGGGGCCCGCAGCGGGCGCCGAGCTGAGGGGCGCGGAAGGGAGGCTGGAGCGTAGACGGTACGGGAAGCGAGTGGATTTTGACGGATTTGCAAATATGATGGTTTTGTGAAGTGGATTGTGACGGATTTGCAAATATGATGCTTTTGTGAAGTAGATTGTGATGGATTTGATAATATGATCGTTTTGTGAAGTGGATTGTGACGGATTTGCAAATATGATGCTTTTGTGAAGTAGATTGTGATGGATTTGATAATATGATCGTTTTGTGAAGTGGATTGTGACAGGTTCGTGAAGTGGATTGTGACAGGTTCGTGAAATATACGATAATTTGCGGAATGGATTGTAACGGATTTGTGATAATAATATTTTTCGGATGAGATCATGACAGATTTGAAAATACAATTGTTTTGTAAAGTTGGTTGTGACAGATTCGTCAAATGAATAATAGTTTGATGAAATGGATTATGTGAGATTTAAAAATAGTACGGTTGTTTTGTGAAATGGATCGTAATATATTCGTAAACAATAATAAAATATTGTTGCAGATTTGAAAATAGCAGAATGTTTCGTAAAATGAAATTTATGATTAAATTGACAGATTCATGAATTCATGAATTTATTTGTAATTGCGCAAAATGACGAGAAAACCAAAAATTAAACGTTAACATATTATGGAATGTGGTAAGTATTTTTTTAGAAATTTGTGGTTTGTTATTGTTTTGTGAAAAAGGGATTAAGACTTTGCGAAGAATAAAACATATTTATGGAAATCGTGGTGGTCATATGAAGTATTATAGTTTTAAAATGAGTAAATGTGACAGTTTTGTAAAGAATGTGATTTGTAAAAAAGGAAAATAATGGTGTAGGTATGTGAAAATATAATTTCAACGAATTGCAAAACGTGTAAAGTAATATGGATTCATAAATTATTAATATTATTAATAACGTGATAAGGATGTGATGGATTCATGATAAAAGTGACGGATTTGTGAAGCATGTCATAAAAAAAGCATTGTGAAGAGCGTGACATATATATTTTTTAATACATAAAAGCGAATGTGCGCAACATCGGGATTTTGAAACATCATTAAGAGGAATAAAACAGTTGAGAGAATATAATTTGATTAATGTAATTTAATTTATAAGAATATGTTAAAAACGCGGCAGTTGTAATATTATTTACGAAATGAAGATATTTAAATAAAGAAAAAAACATGTACGGAATATTGATTGTGCATTTTGAAGACAACAAACGTTGAAACAAAATTTTTTAAATGTCGTATTATTAGATTCGTACGACATTATTTCATTAAACAATATTTTGATTACGTTAATCGAATCAGCGGAATGTGTGATAATTAAAAAAGTGTATATTTTGGATGTAAAGGATAAGTGTCGGTAAAAGGGTCGGTAGTGATAGGAAATTTGGGATAAGATGAAGGAATTTCGGAAAGGGAAGAATGGAAGGAAGGAGGAAAAAGGAAAAGTAGGACTCGCTATAGATACACTATTTTGAACTATTATAACAGCAAAATAATTCATTAAAACCGGAAAATAAGCAACTATGAAAAATATTATTAAATATTTAAAATGTGCATAAAAAAAATTATCAAAACTATCACATTTTGTATTATACTATGATTAATATCGGTTTTAATGTATCTTACGAACTGAAAAATATTATTTTAGATTCTAAAAATATTTACCAGAAATAGTTTTAGAAAATATTAAATTTAAACAAAATTACATATTTTGGTAGTCATGCTTAGTCATGCAGTATTTTTTGCTATATTACTCCATTTAAATTGTGAAAATTATTACCCAACATATTTTTTTCATAACTTTTATTCTAAGATGAAGAAGTTTCCAAGACAGGAATATAGAAGTACAGTATGCATTATTTACCAGTGAATTCCAGACATATTCAAGAAATATATTGAAATAATGTTATGTCGACAAAAAAATTATGAAATGTTTTTGTTTGGAAATGTACTGATTTCAACACTAAAAAAATGGAAAAATAACTTTTATTTTACACAAAATTAGTACCTATTGAGTTTCTTTTTTTAAAAGAAAAATACGTTGACTATATTTACAGTATTTTTTTGGTTATTATGCAGCGTTATGTTGGCAATTTTTTTTATTGATGACGCCGACGTTTTGGACAGCATTGGAGCGTCCATCACCTGGGCTGATAATTTAAAAAAAGTGTTTTCATAGCAAAATAACGCCAAAAAATATTACCAGTATCCGAAAGATCGTTAAAGTGTACAAACCTTTACCATTTACTAAACTTCGGATAAGTTAGATATTTAGGGAGGCATAGTTTAACGATTCTTAAAATTATAAATACATTTGTTTATTTCCCTGGAGTAAATAAACCCATCTAATAGCTACATGTTACCTGCTAGGACCTCGATGATCATCATTTGGAACTAAATTTAAACACAATACATCACTTCTACAAATTTAACGTATGTTTTTATTTGAAACATTTGCTTAAATTTTTTTAACACAATATGATTTTTATATAATAAATTTTAAATGTTTTGAATTTGCATACACAATCCATAAGATACTTTAGATTTGTATTTTATGTATGTTTTTATGTAATTGCTGAAAAATATCGCTAACTGTTTAGTTTAAATATGTAAAGTTAGTCTTAAAAGAGTTAGTCTTTAGCGGAGTGTTCACTTATTTAAGATTATTGGTTGTCGTATACACAATTCATATATTATAATTGATAAGGAATTATTTGTACCTGCTAATTATTATCTTCAGCAGTGATTGCCAAGGTTCTTTTGTCTACCACGATACAGTAAAAAAAAAAACAGGTAGAGCAATTTCATCGCTACATCGCATCGCCTCGGATGTATTTCATGACAGAGAAATTTTTTTGAGCAGAACAACACCATTATTTTGAAGTTATTCCATGTATTTTCTTGTCTAGTATAATTTTCCACTAACGATTGGTTATTCTGATTTGTAATTTGATTTTTTTTGATAATTGAAATGCAATGAATGTAATGGTGCGTGTCATCCAAAATGGTATAAATTTTTTCATGCAAATCCTATGTTTCATTTTAGTTTAATTGATAGTTTTTTAGAATGCAATAACTTTTTCGTAACGTTTCTAATTATATAAAAGCATAAAAATTATTTTGAACAATGATGGGTTAACGTCTTACAGTAATATATAATCCAGTAGTAAACTGAAATAGTAAATAATTCTTGGAATATTTCTGATGATATCAAAGTTCTAAAAGTATTTAGTTTTATAAATCTACTTCAACATAATCGAAACAAACATGCCTATTTTAACGAGAACGTGCATGAGGGCAAGGGGAAGCAAGACAAAGTTCGTGAGGTATGGGAAAATGATTAGGGTTGCATTATATATGTATGGGGTTGGCGGGTCACATCGATAAAGGGTTATGGATTTCGGAATACCATCGAGCAAATGCATGAAAACAACAAATTTATGTAAAAACAAAAACAGTATAAAATTTTCCAATAAAAATAAAAACGTTTACAAAAAATTATTTTTTCAAAACGTTAACAAACAAACGTTTAATTTCTGTAGGTAAAATAAATTATTTATAACATTTAATTGTATGTACAAACATCGAGATACTACTTATGTACACAGTACGTGTTTTGTTAAAAAATATAGGCGTACCTGAAAAATTACGTAAGACGGAAAACATTTTTTTCCTCTTGTATTAAAAAAATAATTTACAATCACAGTGAGATTTTAATTAAGATTTTCTGTAAACGTTTTATGTTACCTACAGAATTGCAAGTTAAGAAAAAAAAATATGGTTTTTTGAAGGAAAGCAAAAAAGTTCGAAGTAAAATGAAATTTAATTGTCAATTTTTATATAACAAAATTCTAAAGGAGTGTTTGAAAACTGTCTTAAAATAGCACAAAATTCTTATTTTGAGTTAAATATATTTTGTGGGTTCTTACTGAATTTATCTAGATTACTTAATTATTTTGTGGGTTCTTAATGAATTTATCTATATTTTTAAATAACTAATTATTTTATAGCTCGTTTTTGTATACTATTACCAATTTGAATATTATGTAATCTCGCATTTTAAATATGACTGAATGTCACCCTGAATTTATTTATCGTAAAAAAATATTACTGAATATACAAGAAATAAAATAGACACATCGCATATAATGTAAAAACAAATGTTCAAAATGTGTGAGTAACACATTAATTTAACATAACAATGTCCTTTAATTTCAGTTGCATATTAGGGAAAATACTAAAAACAGGTTATACTAGTAAAAGTAGGTGACTTGTTCTAAGACACCTACTCAATTACCACACAAACATATTTTGATATCTGAAAAACATTAAGAGTAAAAGTTACATTAGAGAAGGAAAAACAAATGGAATAGAGGCTTATCATACATTTACACGAATTCAATATCCGCTGAAATAAGTATCTATTGCAAGATAAATTTAAAATAAAAAATGGTTTGGAAAAACGAGCTTTAAAATTAGTTTCTCAATAAATAATAATTTTTGACACTGAACTTGCTGACACCAAAGGGAAGGTGAACATCAAAAGGCTCCATTAACATATTGTCACACTCACCGGAGTCATCATCTTCTGGACCTTCGGCCACGTCCTGTAGTTCTTGTAACCGGGACATGTCCATAGGGAGAGATGGATCGCTGTGAAGAAGGCCTTCGTCAGCGTCTCGAAGCGTTGAAACTACAGCCTGGAAGAATGCAAACAATCCGTTGTGTAAACACATTTACATAGTTTTATTTATTCACAGTAACGTTCTTTACATTTTTAAAAATAACAGTACGCTTAAAAAGACACGACGACATGCGGATAATAAACCATGTCTATGACAGAAAAGTAGCCATAAACTGAAGTGCGCGCAACAATCCAAGGAAAGACAGATGCTAGGCGTATGTCAAAGAGACAAAATAAGGAATGAAGAAATAAGCGCCGATCTGGAGTCGTAGATATTGTGGATCATGCGGCAAAATTAAAATGGCAGTGGGAAGGACGTTTGGCGAGACAAAATGACAACTGGTAAACACCCATAATAAAGAAATGGAGACCGCGGGCAAACAAATAGATATTGGAAGACAATATTTTGAGTTTGTCCAAATTTTCAATCAGATGAATCTCACCCGCATAAAAAAAGGTTTTAGCTCTTTAACTTGACAAACATCAACAGATGAAAGGTGAATGTTACAAAGTGGGTTAAGTGGCCACTTGAACCAGCCGATTGCAGGTCATTAGCCTTGTCATTAGCCTTGGCGGCCTCCATGGTGTAGTGGTCAAGACGCTTGACTCACGCACGGAAGGTTCCGGGTTCGATTCCCGGTGAGAACACAAAAAAAAAAAAAAGTGATTTTTCTCAAGCCTGGGTGCTCTGTGATGTAATTCACCACTGTAATTAGGCCTCCTGGCCTGTTGTGGTGCAAAAAAAAAAATGTAAAAATGTGAAAAATGTATATGCCTAGACTTCCATATTAACTTCTCTTATTTGTTCTTCATATCTGTTGTAATATGTTGAGGTATTGGAAGGACAGAAAAAGGAAAAAAAGGTGGGTCGACGACATTGCGTCACATCGATAGCGGTTAGAGCATAAATGAAAAAAGCGGGGTATAAAAAAGAGCGGAAACGTTTAGAAGAGGCCTTTACCCAGCAGTGGAGAGAACAAGGCTGAAGGCAAAGAATAACGTTGTTACAATTAGGTGACAGTAACGTGCCGCTATTGCGTACCTGATGAAATTCTAGAAGGTCATCTCCCACCAGCCTCTGGACGAAGTGAGCTGGTACTAGGCCTCTTCTTCCGTCCAAGAGTTCCGCGTCCAGGAAGCTGCTTCCAGGTTCTGGTCCATTTCCCCACACGAGTAGGTAGTCACCAGCTGAGATACTTAGCTCTCCTTCGGCGGCTTCAACTCTGCAAAAAAGGTAAATGCTCATGGTCAAACATTCAAACAAAGTATCGTTTAATTATATACCACAAACCATAAATTCTCAACAATCTTAAAACGGTATAATATAAATTAAACACCCTCTATTTTACGCCACACAAGTTCGGAATCGCATTTTTTAATATGACCTATTTTGTTCATTTTCATGAAAAAAATATCATTATTTAATATTTATTTATTTTAATATAACAACAAAAATAAAAATATCTTTTTATTTTACAAATTTACACTTATTTACACGGAATACCAAATGTAGTGTTTTGTTATGTAAGTAATCAGATAAATTAGGGTGGTTGCCATAGTAATTGGACATTCTAAATTTGATAGTAAAAAATAAATTAATTAAATGCGTTCATTTGAAGAAAAAACACATTATGGTGGAGACGCTAAGATTTGCAGTGTCTAATTACTATAGTATGTCTAATTATTATAGCACCCACTATAATGTAATTTGAGTTTTTATAATAAAAATTGTTTTTAAATAAATTATTTAAAAAAATGAAAAAATTCACATAATCATATTTTGATACATGAGACATTTCTCGGCTTCCCTTTTAGTTCTTTTAGCGATCGGCCCATTGAATTAATTACGTTTTTATTTTATTATTTTGTTCACATTGTTAAATAACTAATTTAAGGCATGTTTCACAGCCTCCGTGGTGTAGTGGTCAAGATGCTTGACTCACACACGGAAGGTTCCGGGTTTGATTCCCGGAGAGAACACAAAAAATTAAATGTGATTTTTCTCAAGCCTGGGTGAACTGTGATGTTATTCACCACTGGTATTGGGCCTCCTGGCCTGTTGAGATGCAAAAAAATAAATGCGTAAAAAAAAAAAGTTAAATGTTTCCCTCGGCACGGGACACCCCTGTGAGGGAACATTATTCTGTATAAAAAAAAGAATACAACCATTGTAAAAGTATAAATAAATTTATGAACTAGAATGTTAATAGCATACACGTATAATTGGATCGGATGATGCTTTGAGTGTATTATTATTCTCTTCATTAATAAATAATATGAAAAGATGTATTATTCTAAATCTACTAATCAAATATTATTTTTTTAGTATATGTTACTAAAAATGGCAGCTTTCAAAAAGAACTGGGAGTGCGGGCAGGAGTAGCAGAGGCCACATCCAGAAGTATGAAGGGTGTCTAGAGATCGGATATTTACTCAGTGAAAATCAAATAACGCCTGCATTTATTCAAAATTGTAAATTTAATATAGGATTGCCCTTAACTGTTATCTCTCGTCAACTTCAGGGTGCCTGGAAGAATTACTAGGCAGGTGCCACCGTTTTGTAGCAACAATTCACAAACAGTGTATACTTGTAATGCCGCATTGACTTCATGAACTCGGCAATAGTTATTCCCACGTATCGGATATATTTCGTGTAGGGTATTGTTCCTATAGACCAAACCTTTTGAACTTTTTTAAACATGGTGAATGGTAATTATATTGATTTATTTATAAATTTCATTAAACATAGAATTTTCTGTTTATTTAGCCTAACTGAATGAAACACTACATTACGATTTTTTAGTTATATTACTTTAAAATATTTAATTATTTAATTAGTTTTTTTACATTTATTTTTAAATTGTTTATACTTTCTACTGAATATGTTGTATAATTAAATGGTTTATTTCTTTTATGAATCGAATATAATTTTTAGGTTTAATTTTTTTTTAAATGAGATCAAATATTTACTCAGTGATAATCAAATGCCGCCTATACAGGATGTTCACTAAACCCTGTCACATCCGATACCACGATGATCAGTATAAGCAAGAAGACATATTGGCACATAAAGATAATTTTTTAGAACGAATAAAATTTTGATAAAAAAAATATCAAAAAAAGCAAATAGTCGCTTACTTCTGCTGGGGAGAAACGAGGAGGAGGGAGGGGAGAGTCTGATACTGCGCCGCGCTCCCCTCACGTCTCCCCTGCAGAAGTAAGCAACCGTTTGTTTTTTTTTAAATATTTTATTTTTAAAACTTTTCTTTGTTCTAAATATTTTTTAAATATGCTAATATGTCTTCTTGCCCATACTGATCATCGTGGTTTCGGATGTGACAAGGTTTAAAGAACACTCTGTATAACGCCTGCATAACACCTATTCTCCATGGATGCGAATCGTGGCATCTCACCAAGGCTCAAAACAGTAAAATAATGAGTTTAGAGAATAGATGTCTCAGAAGAATCTTGGGTGTGCGGTGGTTTGACTTTGTGTGGAATGAAGTAATAAGAGAACGGACGCAGCAAACTCCGGTAATAACTGACGTCAATAGGAGGCAATACGGTTGGCTAGGCTATATACTGCGGACGCCTCCTGAGAGCCTTAACCACGCTTGCCTACTTAACAAGGCATCAGGTTCTCGACGTCCTGGACGTCCACTGCTGACTGTTCGTCGACAGTAACTGTCAGAACTTCGGGACGAGAACCTGACTTGGGAGGACGCAAATGAGTTGGAAGCTGATAGAGATGCATGGAGGCTCTGTGTGGATACCATATGCTCGAACTATTACTTAAAGCATTCCTTGAAATTCATGACATTTCATTTACAATTTTAAAACCTTGGTAGAATATTTTAAAAAAAGTATAAAATCGAATAGCAAATATAATATAAACATTTTCATTATTAGAGCTCGCAAAATAATAAGTTTATGTGTGTTCTATTTGAAGATTCAAAATAAATAAACAAATCGTTGAAATGTCAGTCATAATTTTATTTCAGAAACCTTCGTTTTCAGGATGTTAGAAAAAAGTTCCAAATTTTTTTGTACAATAGAGTAAATTTGCCTCGTAACCAATCCCAACCTTTGCCCTAGGTGCCTCCCTGATCGTCCCTTCTGTTCCCTCCGGTGTCCCAACAAGGACCGTCACTGGTTCCCCAAATAATGTAAATCCCTCCGGCTTAATAAACGTTTCGGAATGCAAATCCTGCAAATCGGAGTGTCGATAACAGTATCGCGGCGTGATAAATGTTACGCGAGCTATATCGAGGAAAAATAGTGCTACAAAAAGTCACAATTCTGTTACAACGACAAAAACCGGGGTAAGTCATAAATCAATATTTCATTAAAACAAAATAATGCTTTTTTATGTATCATCACATTAATTTCTTTATTAAGACCTAACGGTGCATAGGTTTGACATCAAAATACCGATTGCGGAGTATCTCAATATTTTTACTATATATATATATACTAGCGGACCCGACAGACGTTGTCCTGCCCAAACGTTGGCTTGCTTGCTATTATCTTGGAAAAATACTTTTCATCTAGGTACTTGTTTGTGATTAAATTCCAAAACTAAAAATGGTTGATATTAAAAAAATATTGAATTTAAGTAGGTACTTGTTTATGGTTGAATTCCAAAATAAAATAATTTTTTTTTCTAGTATGGCATTCTTTTTGCAAACATCAAACTCCGGTCGTCTCATCAACAAAGTGGTGTACTTATGTAGGAATACGATTTTTAAAAATGTATTGAATTTAATATTATTTTAGTGTTACCAAAAATCTAATAAAAGGAAATAAATGTGTAGAAGTTATAAGGAATTTAAGGAAAGAATGAGATCCACAAAAAACAAATGCTGTTTGTAAACATTCAAAAACAAACTATTTTGTACACAAAAAAACAACATTTTTCCATTTTTTGCAAATGCATTCTCTTCGAATGCAACCCTGGTAGATCGACAAACAAAACATTTTTACTCCTAACTTTATTTTACATATTCGATTGAAGATTTTAATATCTTCGAACACGTACAGCGCAAAGATCTATATTTCTCTGAAAACCGCACGTAAATTGGTTAAGCCGTTCAGGAGGAGTACGGTGACATAACACGTACAGAGGAATTATATATATAAAGATATGACATAACATGACATTGGTCGTAGGGAGTCAAAAAAGTTGATGCATGCCACGGATTGGAGATTCTTACTGAATATCGAAAATAAAATATGAAAATAAAGAATAATTTAAAAAAATATATTTACAGATGGTAACCATGAAGTTTCGCATTATAAATAAATTGTCTATGTTTTATAAATGTATGTATGTGTATGCGCATGGGTGTATGTACGTGTGTGTGTATGTACATGTGTATATATGTGTATGTGTGTATGTATATGTATCGAAATGTGTATACGAGAAAGTTTATATTGTATTAGTCTGTGCTCTCTATTAATTTGATAACTATTATCATATATTAGAATGTAATTTCCTAGCTTGGAACGGGGTATGTTCCCTTGTTAGCTGGGCAAAGTGAACGTAAAATTGTATTTTTGATAAAAGGTGTAAATAAATAAATATAAATATATTTATATAAATATTATTGTTTAGTACATTAAAAAAAATACAACTAAATACAACATTTTTAAATATCGTTTAAGATATGAAATTTTATGGTAGTCACAGGGCTTGCGTCAGATCATTTGACATCTGAGAGGATATAATGTGCATGCGCCATAAGGTGCAATAGCAACACTTGAATGACGCAGCACGGAGAAAATGCTGCAACATTGTTTTTTTTCTGAAAACACCGATCAATTGTTTTTTTTCTGAAAACACCAATCAACATTCGATAACATGTAAGTAGATAGAGACAGAAAATAAAGTATATCGATACATACCGATAAAGATAGCGTTTGTAATTACCTCCCAAGGACTGTTAAATATTGCAGGCAACAGTACTAACCACTCATAAAACTCGATTGTTTTACAACAATTTATGTATTGATAGATATTTGTTTTTGCAATAACTGCAATAAAAAGTTTTCTTTAAAGTAAATACATGCGATTTACACGAAAAACCGTATTTTGTGGACATTTTTCTTTTAGTCATAAATAAGCGAGTTGTGGTAGTCGGGGATTGAACCTCGGACCTCTTGATCAACAGTCTGACAAACAATCACGGTATTGTAAACTTGACTTTTGCTACAATTGCAAATATTTTTATTTTATTTTATTCACACGAAGGCAAACAGACCCGAATTAATTTATAAATGTATTATTAGATTACATAATAAAATATATGAACCTCCAATTACAGGCTTTCTCATAATCAACACTGTTTAATAATATACAGTTTAAAACATAAGTTGTGTGTTCTAATAGTTTAGGAACTGGGTGTTGGTAAATACATGTACAAACACTTGATTCCAATTTTATACGAGGGTTGCTGCTTAAGTTTTGAGATACAAGTAAAAACAAATATTTATAATCGAAAATTGCTTTATTGTTTTTCAAAATATTCTTCTTAAAGATCTATACATTTTTGCATGCTCCAAAACATGTGATTTGAACGTATTAACCGCTTCTCCAGGCGTCAAAAAAGTTGACTTCGCATTTTTTTTATATGCGGGAGTAAGAAAAAACCATAGGGTGCCAAATCAAGACTGTATGGCGGATGACCCATCAATTCGAAGTTTCGAATGCTCAAAAATTCACTTGTTTGAGCTGATGTGTGACAGCTTGAATTGTCGTGATGGAGAATGATTAGTCTTCTGCAGTTGGTTTCCTTTATTTTTTCGAATACTTCTGGCAAAAAAATGGTAGTGTACCATTCAAAATTAACCGTTCTACGTTACCCTAATAGAACGGTGGAGCCATGTCCAGATATTCCGAAAAAACAGGCGATCATTCACTTCGAAGTGCTTCGTGCGCGAACAACTTTCGTTGGATTTGGCTCGTCTTGAAAGACCCATACAGTCAATTGTTGTTAAGTTTCGGGTTCATATTCATAGATTCATGAGTTGTCGCTTGTCACAATCTTATAGACGTCTTTTGAAGCACCGCGACTGAATTTTTAAAACATTTGTTTGCATCCATCAACACGAGCCTTTTTTTGAGCGATTGTCAAATTATGCTGTATCCAACGCGAACAAATCTTTTCGACGACCAAATGTTCGTGCAATATTAAATGTATGCAAGTAGAACTAATGCCCAAGCATGTTTTAATCTCACGGTATGTCACATGACGATCTTGCAATATCAGTTCACGCAGAGCATCGTTTTTTTCTGGCGCAACAGCCGATTTTGGACGACCTTCCTGAAATTCGTCATGTAACGAAGTGCGACCACGATTGAATTCAGAAAACCAGCAAAATACGGTGACTCGAGATAGTGTTTCATCACCAAAAGTCGCAACGGGTTGATCGTCACATTGTTGTTGGCTTAATCCATGTCGAAAGTCATAGAAAATCATCGCAAGAAAATGTTAGTTGTATTTTAAAAAGAATAATATTTTTCAAGTATCTGTAAACAACACAAATATCACTCGTATGAGAAAACATTCTGAGTTTGTTTACTATTAACTTTACGATGACAATGTCAAATTTGACATATTTACTTTGGTGTTGCCATACCTCAAACCTCAAGTAGCAACCCTCGTAACAGCAAATTATTCGGTTCTGCGCAAATATCAAAACTGTATATAGAGTAATTAATTTCAGTAAAAAAAATACAAACGATCCATGACACTGACCGATTTCCTTAGTGTCCACGGATTTTCAGTTTTCATCTCCCGAATATCGGAGAGTCGGCTCGTTAATTTGCAATGCATATTATTTTTATCCAAAGCCAGGACTATCTAGGTACTTTGAAAGTCGTTTGATCAATTTAAACATCAATCTATTTTTGACATGTTTTATTTATCTACTAAATTGAAATAGATACCATAATATTTAGAAGTTTCCATATGCCTATATTAATCTTTAGAAAGTTGAAGAATGACACCCGTTGAATAGTCGTGTTATTTTTGTAATATGCGGAGCAAAAGTTAGTATTAATAGAAGTAAAACTTTACATTTCATTATGCTTTAGTTGTAAATAATAAAATATTTGAAAATGGTAATCAGGTTTTGGTAGAGCGGCTGAGTCTCAAAGCAGTCCGTGACACAAAACCACCAGGACCACAACCCGGAATAAAGAATTACACCTGCATGTAGTGGCATATGGTTTTTATAAAATAATTTCTATGCAGAATTGCAAAATCATATCTATATTTTTTTTGATAATTACGTATCGGTTTATTAAAGCTACAATATTCGCCGCATACAAACTCACTGCCCTATGCACTATTGTGTGTGAATAGTTAGTAAGAAGTACAGTAGCTTACCTTGAATTAAGTAGAACTTGGCATTGACCGTATGCGAGATTTTTATTATTTGAAATTGGAACATGGCAACGTATTCCGCGCTTCTTTTGTTTTGCCAAAATATTACTTTTTTCTCTTTTGTATCCTTCTCTTTCTTCTAGGGCCGAGTTCACAAATTCATAAGCACTCATAACAGAACCATTCTAATAAATATAAAAAAATGATAGCTAATGATAAAATATATTGTGCATTAAAATGATTTAAAAATATGTATTGACCTTTTCGAGCCTAAGCGTAAAAAAAATCCGCGAATTCCAGAAGGGGGTAACAGGAATACCGTAGTAAGCTAAATGATAGAAATACGACTTTAAAATAGTTATAAAATATGTAATTATGATCGTTACGGTAGTATTTATAAAACTGTGTCATAGTATTTTGAGCTTTCTGCAAAATTCACGCATTTTTTTCATAAAATACTGTTGCGAAAAGATGCCATATGACGTCGTGCTCCTCTCGTTGCTGCGCGTTGAATAACACTGAATAAAGTCATGCAACCCGTTAACGGAGAGTTGAAAAGGGGAAACATTTACATATTTTACAATCTAACACAAAAAACCGGATATTTGTGGTTATTGCTGGAAATAAGCGAACAAATTGCAAGAAGCGCACGTGCGAAATGACCAAACTATCAAAGATTATTAGACTGTGGTGAAATGAATTGTAATGTTTGCTATTTACACGGGGTAAAAGTAAATACAATTTTGGAAGCGATTCGTTAAAAAAATATTTTAATAATTTCGATTCATTCTTATTTCTTGAGTAGGATGAGCAAAAAATTAAATCAATATGATGATTAACAAAACAGTTATTGAAAAAAATATGCTATTTAGAAGATCCTTGCCCGGAAGAAAAATAAAATTATAAGATTATAATCATTGTAAAAAACATAAGTATAAATAATGTGGTTAAGTTATCCGTAATTCAACGATTTTATTATTATTTCCAAATTTTCGTATGCAAGGCTGGATTTCCGGATCATATTCTCCATCTTTGTTGTGACCTAAATAACTCCCTAAGAGGTTAAATCTGATCCTTCTCTACAATGAAACAAACTATCTCAAAATATTAAATGTTAGCCAAGCATAAACAACACGATGTGGAAAAAATATATAAAATTAACCGCGATCTCATTAGAATACGTTTAAAGCCTACTTTTTAGTTTATAACGTTTATTGGGTTAACAAAACTAAAAGTTAACACTATTACAGTATTAAAATGAATGTAAAAATTTGTTTGATTTTATTTTAAAACACCGAGTTTATTTATCACTAATTTGTTCGTGGTCTCGAGTCGACGAAACGAATGCCGTTTCTCCAAATAAAATTTCGTATTCGGAGTATCGAAGAGTGCACAAACTGCTTCAATAATGGCAGACAGAATACTGTGGAACGTTTTCAGAAGATCAGGGGTGGTTTTCTTACATGGCGTTACAAAGCCCCGGTTAATAACGCTTTTGGCAACACTCTCACAGAGCGCAGGGGTCGGAAACTGAAACTATTTAGGGGTGAGATAGTGGCCTAGAAACACAAATAAATATAGATCAATAGCGTATCTATTTAAACTTTTCTTTAAAATGGAAAAATGGCTGAATTGAAGATTTGTGGGTTTCTAGGCATATTTATTATTCCAAAGTTTCTGCAGCGTATCTCGGTTATGCGTTACAGAAAAGGAAGGTGATCAGTCTTACGATTTAGGTGCCAGTTGAGGAACAGTAAAATATTCTTATAGATTCGACTGACCAAAATAAGCTAGATGTTCCATCTTAAATCTTAAAGGAAACAAAAATGTAAATAGTGCATTCTCATATGGACCAGAAGCGTGAACAGTTAAAACATGTGAACTGGAGAGAACAGATGCTTTCGAGATGTGGCGTTGGCGCCAAACGTTGAGAATCCCATGGACAGCCAGAAGAACAAACGACTCCATACGGGAGGAACCTAACGTAAAAGTTCTCCCATCGGCCATATGTTGCCAACGTATTCTGGTGATGTTTGGACATAGCCAGATGCGACTTAGAAAATTTGGAGAAAACAATAATCATGCGCAGTGCGCTAGGACGAAGAAGCGAAGGCAGAGCTGCAGCTCGATGGATCGGACCAGATGAAAACAATGTCACGGTAATCCTACATTGAGCCGTGGAGAGGGCGCAGAGCCGTATTGTCAATAGAATGCATTGAATCGGGTTGCAGTATTTGTACTAATCTTGTATTTGTATAAAATAATGTTTTACCTTGCATACGCTAAGCAAATATCAGGTAGTGGTTCCGTGGCTAGTGTTGCGGTCTCGCGGATCAGAGGTTCGAGGTTCGAACCCTCTCTACCCCAACTTGATTTCCATTTACTAATAGTGAGTTATTTACAACTCGTTGAAAATGGCCACCAAAATCGAAATATTTGGGTAAATTATAAGAACGCTGTAATATTTATTAAAAAAATTTAAAAAATGGCTGTGAAAAGTACCAATGATCCCGACCTTCAGAACTGAGGAACGACAAAAAAGAAGAAGAAAACCAACTTACCTATGTATAAACAAATGTACCATGTTGACCTTCGTAGGAAGAGATCCCGGAAACTCAAGAATAGTAAGTGAACGCGCCAACCGCTTTACTAATAGCCAGAAGATTTTACAAACGATTTTCTTTTTCAGAATTTTTATATGAACGCAGCCATCGATTCAAAAACACTCGTCCTGGATTCTAGTTCTATTTAACAAGCAGAACTGTGTTTTGTATCAGCCCGGACGATATGAAAAATAAATTGTTTCATGTTCATAAAAACCGTTGAAATTTACAAAATAAATACATCGATTTTAATCTCAATTGTTGAACTACCCCGCCACCGAACCGTTTGAATTTAATCAATAAAAGATATGACGGGGTTGGTAAAAAATATATCTATTTTAGTGTAGATAGTAGATGAGATATTAATTTGCGTCTATTTATGGGTCATGAGATTCTGTGTGAGTCTGTTTCCAATACGTTGAGCCGACCGCGATAACTACCCCTGGATGAGTAATATTTTTTCTCACAATCGGGTCACGTGTTATTCCAGCGGCGGTGTTCTAGCTTGGCCCAAATACGTATGTTCGAGGCAGGGGTTTTCAAAAGGAAATCAGAAATATTATCGAAATAAAATGGGCATCTATTATTACCTATGATAATAAGAAAAGCATTAGAAGTTTTTTGAGTCTATTAAAAAAGAGCTTCCACAACAATAATTAAAGTAATTTAAGACAATGTTTTTAGCATGTCTGAATTCTTATATAAATTATATTTTAAGGCAAATCTTTGTACGCGAAATAAGGCCTTTCTCAAATTTTGCCCATTCCCTATCAATTTTGGTGAATACAAATGTAGCGAAAATGCAGTATTTTTTAACTTATCTGAAAAATATCAAAATAAATCAACTTTAGTACACATACGTGCGTACATTTATTCAGTTAAATACACATGGTCAGAACATTTACCTTATTCAATCAGCGGTCCCGTGGTATGATGGTTAAGATGTTTGTCTCACGCACAAAAAGTTCCGGTTGATTTTTATCAGGCCTAGATGTTATATGCTGTAATTCACTGCTATAATAAAACCTCTCGGCATGTTGTGGTGCAAATAAATCAATTCTAGTTAATCTGTATGGCATTGGACGCTTCAAAGGTATAATATAATAAAATAATACAAATAAATTGAACGAACAACTAAACAAAAGTCCTAGACACCTTAGAAACATTCACAAACTTTGCCTATAAGCACTCAAACAACAAACAAAACAATTCGCGTTAAATTATCAGAACATTACAAACAAAACCCTTTCACGGCAAATCTAACCGATCTTCATATGACTATCGAACCCTGGCGGAATACTCTTTCAATCCTATTAAAAAAACCTAATACCAACAGTCCAATCCTGTGAAGCCGTAGTCGTCATACCATTATCTATCGCTAAACACTTCTCAGACCTTGGAGCAGACGAAGTCGGTCCCAGAGCGAAGGCAGCGTTTGGTTTTCTAAGTTATTCAAATTTTTATTACAAAACATCGTTTTGAGTATGTTCAAATGTTTGCAGGCAGGCTGGATTTCCTCCCTAGGGAGTTATTCTGATCTAAATTTTGAGAAGAAGAAGCTTCTCAAAAATATTTTCCTTCTCTGTTGTAACAAATTTATATATGTATATGTATATTATTTTCATTTTATTCATAAAACCGCCACTTAGTTCCTTTTATATGTTAAATAAAAAATACATAATATACGTACAGGTAAGCAAACTTATGTAATACTGTTAAAAAGTATTCGTGATCTTGGTGTGATTCTAGATAAAAAACTTACGTATGAAAACCACATCGAAAATATAGTGAACCGGGCACACAGAAACTTAGGTTTTGTTATCCGCACTTGCCAAGTTTTTAATGATATTGGTAGTATCAAATTAATTTATTTCGCTTACGTTCGTAGTCTCCTTGAATATGCCTCCTCTGTGTGGTCTCCCCAGTATTCCATACACAAGATAAGGCTTGAAAATATTCAGAAAACATTTTTGAGACATCTCAATTGGAGATCCAGATTTACGGACCTTAACTATAAAACTTCTTGTCATAAACATAATATACTTAGTCTTGAGGATCGTCGTTTGTTATTAGATATGGGTATTTTACATGACATTCTTAATGGACGTCTTGATAGTCCTGTTCTGGTTTCTGAGTTGGCCCTTAACGTACCTGGCTACCGCACCCGTCACACGAATCTATCTCTTTTCCATGTACCCACAGTTCGCACCAACTATGCTCAGAACTCTCCTCTGATTTGCTTGACGCGTAATTATAATTTATTTTTCAATAACATAGACATATTTAATTACAGTAAACTCACTTTTAAAACCAAAATTAAAAAACTATTATTTGAAAAAAATTATGTTTCGTTATAAAAAAAAATATATTTATATTTTTACATTATAATTTTAAATTGTTTCTATTCACTCATATCAAATACACACTTACCCTGTCCTTAAACCTACCCTCACACCCATATACAATCACACACATATTCACATACCTACCAAAACCACACTCCACTTTTTTACACACGCATCCTCACACACAAAAAAAAACTCGCACACATGCACTTCTATAAATTATATTTAACTGAACTGGATTTTTATAATTGTATTTATGTGAAAAACTGATTTGGCTTTATTTTATGTTTTTTTTATTATGTTGTGTATATTTCTTTGTATTGCTGTTGTTTTTCTTAATAAACAAAATAAAATAAATAAATAAAAGTAAAATATACCATTTAAAAATAAATGAATACTAATTATTTGAAATTAAGAAGTGTGAAAAGTTAAGCAGAAAAAATAATATATGTAAAGGTGTGTATAGTTGTAAAAATGTTGATGAAAAAATTGAAAAAAGAAATATTTTGAACCTGTAAAAAACATTGAAAAAAATCAAATAATTAAATTTTTTTTTTTTTTTTTAATGATCCTAATCGATAAAAAATGTATTACTTTCTCAAACTACCAAATACTAGACTAAAAAAAAGGCCGTTCCGTCGATACTAAACTTCTGATTCAACGAAGTATTTTTGCCAAAGTATTGTTAGGTTTACCGAGTTCTCCTTTTTAGTACATTAAAATTAATTAGATAAAAGTGTATATTGCAGGCATTTAGATTGTAGATTGCAGTTATATATATGTAGATGGGGCAGTAACAACGCAGACGAACAATTTGGACAAAACGAAGAATTCAGAGACAGTACATTAAAATATACATGTTTTATTTATGTATATACACATACATACGTATTCAGTAAAAGCATTTATTAAATATTTTTATTTTTTAGTACAGAAAATGCTCAAGATTTGCCAATCGAAATACGCTAGATATTAGCAGATGAATAAATAATAATCCCCATTAATCATGTTTTCTAGTTAGTAAGCCCTGGCGTAGGTGACGCCGACGCCGTTAGATATTCCCTCCTTTCGGCGCCGCCCGCGGCGGCGTCCGGACGTCATTAGCACGAGAATCAGCAGGAAGCAATGCGCTATTACTGAAAAACTGAAAACTGAAAGAATCACCCACCGCTTGAATTTCAGGATAAAGGAAACTACACATTTATACCGCTTTGGTATAATGAATTTGAATGAAAGAGAAACGGGCCTTAGTACAAACGTTTGTTACTAAATGAAAAGAAAGAAAAACGTAGAACATTTAAATTATTAAACGTTTTTCTTTGCAATTTTGAATAGCTTCAACGAATCACTAAAAAAACTTTGTACTCTTAACAATATTTGATTTATTTATACAGTTAATATTATATGAAGGTAAATCAATCATTTTATGCTTCCATGTCATTGCATTGAGGGGTTTTTAAAGCCCACTATAAACTCGCACCTGTTATAGAGTCTTGGGGGACTCTCTGTTAGCTGCGCACAGAGAAAAGTTTTTTAAAAAATATTCCCAAGTGATGCAAACTCCGTTCAGATTAATTTATATTTAGTGCCACTAGGAATATTTTCTTACAGTTTTAAATGTCAAGTAGTAATTTTTATTTTTGTATTGCAACTATAAATGTATGTATTTTCATTTTTTTCTGCCAATAAACGTCGTACTCCAGCACTCAACTGAACTAAGGAAAATGAGGTGGGAGGAGTATGCATGGACAGAGGTCAACACGTGGTCCCCACTATTCAGGATCCCCTCAATGTATCAGGGGTGCTATTCTGAACCACTTTTGCGGTACGAGAAAACAGTTTTTCTTGTATATATTTTGTACGAGATAATACAGCCGCGAGAGCTCCTTAAAAAAATGCTTAGTTTTTGCGTGTGTAAATCAGGAATATAATTCCTCGATTTCAGTTAGGCATAATCTGTTAATCTCTTAATCTGTCTTCATTGGAGAGACGTAGAACTGAGATGGACCTTATATGCATTTTCAAAATACTTGAAACTACTACCCACTACCCATCTCTATTGCAATCAATTTCTTTTCATGTTCCCAACCGTGTCATCAAAAGTCAAAATCTGCTATTTATAAAATCTTCTAAGAGCAACTTTAGTTTTTATACCCCAATGTCCAGAATGTGTAGATTAGTCAATTCATCACACGACTTGGAATTTTTTGAGATAGATCTTCCAGCTTTTTGTAGATCTCTTTGCGACTAAACAGAGTGGGATGAAGTTGCATTGGCATGGTTTAGCTCAAAGTTTTAGGTCTTTCGTTTTTTTTAAATATATTGTATACAATTATTGTTTTGCCCTTGTTTGTCTTTGCCAAATAGTTTTATGTTCTTTTTGTTCAGTTTCTTGCATTTATGTTTCTTCATGTAACTGTTGTAATTGGCTTAGGCCGTATATATAATAAATAAATAAATAAATAATCAGTTCCTTGTGAAGTTGTCTTTTACGCACAGATCGGAGAGATGTCTGCTAGAGACTAAGAGAAAAACTATTTTCAAATACTTATCAACTAATGTGCTCTCCTACCGCATATCCTCTAAACTTTTTATAAAATAAGTAATTATCATCAATTGTGCAAAGTTTATTGCAGTCGTACACCAACAGCATCTTATCTTAATCAATGTTGTAACATGAAGTCTTACGCTTCATGTAACAGTCTAAGACAAAAAAAATCCCAAGGGTTCTAAATATGTCAATTATTTTATTTTATTTTATTTTATTTTATTAGGTAATTCAACAAAGATACATACTAGAAAACATACAATTTAAAGCATTCGTCGAAATAATTTAACATGCATATATATCTTCAATTATAGAATTACACAAAATAGATTTATACGTTAAGTTGTAATACATATTTTTTAATATTTTCGTTTATACAGGATACAATGCAATAAAAAATAAGTTGTACGTGTATACTTATTGAATAAGATTTATTCCTAAGAGATTATTCGCAAAAGCTGAGAGAGTATCATGAAAAATGTCAATTTTATT
The DNA here is from genome assembly GCF_059751315.1 of Micrasema longulum. NCBI lineage: Eukaryota > Metazoa > Arthropoda > Insecta > Trichoptera > Brachycentridae > Micrasema > Micrasema longulum. The sequence goes on along the minus strand of NW_028279528.1, from coordinate 39,605 downwards.
GTTTCGGCAGTATATATTATATTCCCGACACATGCGGGCCATAGGTGTGTGGTATGTAGCATGATTTGAAAACAAAGGCAGTTTAAATATTTCCCGATGTCTGAGTGTTCTCAACCCTGCATTTATTTGTATTTTATTTAGAAGGTTAGTATCTACATGTCTATTATATTACCCTTCAAATCATCTGTAAGTGTCCGACTTAACACGGATTTTATTTCAAGCGAGTCAGGGCCCGTGTTACAATGGAAAGTTAACTTTTCTTTCAATTTTAAATTAAACTTTCTGTATGAAAAATAGAACACGCGTACAATTTTTTTACTAAAGATATTTAACTACATGTGAAATACAGTCTTTTATATACAAACATTTGGACAAACTCAAATATTGTAATATGTAGATCATAGAAGTAAGAATATTCCAAAAACCGCATACGCACATCAAACAGAAGGCGACTCAACTACTCATAAATGAGTAGGTTTACGTTTTGACTAATTAGTTTCATTGTAGACGTCGTTCAGTACGCAACTCCTGATTTGAATTCTACTATGCCGTGTTGTGTCCTTTTAAAATTTAGAAATACTGCTAGGATCTTAAAGAAACAGGATGGTATCACATTTCATATGTAATTATCAAATGAATGTGTAAGTAGCAAATGCATTACTTAAAAATTGAATTATTTTTCCATCTGTCATATTGTCGAAGAAACAAAATGAAAATTTCCTTAGTGTTGCCAGGGTAGAATTTTTTTTTACCCTTTGCTCATCTAATAAAAGAACTAATGAAAATTAGACCTCAGATTAAACATCGCCGTGGGGGACATTTGAACGACATTATCTTCAAAATATAAAATATTGGTTAACATGATTTAAAAATATCCGTTTTATGTCAAATAAAATTGGTTTTATATTTTAAGTTTAAAGTTCATTAATTAAATTACTCTTATTGAATGACCTTTTACTTATCTACTCTGTTGTGTCAATCAATGTTTCCACGTGCACAATAAAATTTTAGAGAAATTAACAGATTACTTTTTTTTTACCTTTCATTTGTGTTATGATTTTTTTTTCCCATCAAGCAACATTACCTGGCGACTTCACGAATACGCGCGGCGAAATTAAGCCGAAGTGGGGGAATTATTGGACACAGTCTGATGTATTCAAATATGATTCTACGCCCCTTCTGGACTATTCTTAATTCTATTTAAATTTGCATACAAATGTGCTTGTGTGCATATTTTTCTTTATATACCGTCGAAGATAACTGATGACCGAACTGAGGACCCTAGTATCAAAGTCGGAAATCGTCTTTTTTTTTTAAAATGGGTTTTTTTAAATGGTATTAGAAATCAGGATTTATAAATATTAAGTGTTAATTTGCCTTTACAAAAAAATCAGATACTTATTAAAAACGGCCATTTGTGTCAAAATTTAGAAATGATTCTAATATCAAAAGAGGGCATTAACTCACTATCTTTTTATGAAAAGTGGACAATCCATATATAAAGGCCCTTACGTGTCATAACAGCCGTTATTTTGTCATCTTTTGAATGATAAAAATCAACCGCCAAAGTTAGAGAGAGAGACTTTGTCATTTTTACTGTTAAAAATGGAGTAAAAGTATAAAATAAAAATTTATTTCTATACCCTGAACATAAACCCCTCTTTATCAACAATTTATGTAAAAATTCTTTCAAAAACAGACACTTGGAGTTCCATGGATATCAACAACTGACAATTATTGCATGTTTCGGATTCAAAAACGGACAATGACATTTTCAAATTGTGTTTTTTTTTAGTTAAATAATACTTATCATAGACATTTGAAGTGAACATAATAAATCTCTACCCATATATTTTATAAAATTATAAAAACATATTGAATATTGGTTTCTAATATATCCTAAACTTTTTAGTTTCGGATATATTTTTTTAATTTTTTTATTTATTTATTATACGGTTTTTTAACTTATCTGCTGAAAAATTATGAAAATGGCTATTGTCCCACTTTTATACTAAGGTCCTCAACTATGTTAACTTCCTAACGTAATCGTCCCTCTTGACATAAATATGTCAATAATCGTGTAGGTATTTATTTTGATTAACCGTCATATAAATACCAATGTAAACAAAAAACTCACAGAGGATTACGGACGTACCAAGTGAAAATGTTTTTTTGTTTATTTTAATCATTGTAAAACTGCTTTTGAAAATAAAAACTTAGTAAACCAATAAATTCATAATTTCGCGTTTAACACATCTCTCACAAATGTTCGAACCGAGTCGTCGTGACATTGAGCAAGATTATTTTGTCTAGTCATTTTTAAAGAAGGCCTTGGATAAAGTTGCTGAGCGCATGTCGCTAGGCCGAGTCGGTATTAAGAGACATGAAATCGAGGATGAGAACCGCTCAGACTATTCTGGAATTCAATAAAAACTTATATAAGAACTATTAACAACTGGCATAAAGCGACCGCGCGCCGCCTCTGGGGTTTGCGAATTATTTTAATACATTTATGTACACCACTATAAATTCGGAGCAAGGTTTTATACTCGTAATGTGACTAGCAGTGACGTACTAATAAATTACTAAGTTTATTATAAAAATTCAAAATGTTTAATTACTAGATTTGTACGAAAATACTCTGTATACTATATTATTGATATGCACATATATTTAACAGAGATGGAACCATTATGGAAATTTCATAGAAAGGCTGGAAATCAACATGCCCTATTGCCTTCTATTGGCTAGGTAGCCACCGCTTTACAAAGGTTTTTTATTTCCACATTAATTTTGAATTCATGAACTCGGTTGGATCATGTCTTAAAAGATTTTTTAAATAAAACTCTGGAAGGTAGGCGAAGCAGAGGCATATAAAAAATTAAGATGGCTGGATCATGTGGATAGTGACATGAGAGTAATTGGCCTGAGAAACTGAAGAGTCGCAGGATGGAGGGAGGAATGGAAACAGATTTTAGAAGATGGGCTGAAGCGCCACTGGTGATGAGGCTTTGTAATTTACTTTACCCCGAGCAATTTACGCGTGTATTAGGTTAGGTACTTCTGAAAAAATACAGTAGTTTTAACACTGGTCGCCAATGTTCCTTAGGACTCCTTCCCCTGAGAAAATATTCCCTTCAAAATTCTCCCCCCTTCCGGCGCCGCTTTCCTCTCCCCCACTCAAACGTATTCCTTACGTTTTAAAAAAACAGTTAGAACTAGTAAAAACCTGTCAACGCAAAAATAATTATCAGTAAAAAGTCTTTAAAGTAACATTTATTTATTATCATCCAACTTTCCGCACCAGTGGTGCATATGGCACTGTATTGGTAAACTAAATGCCGCTTAGTTCGATGATATGTTACATGAAGGTGAGGTGAAAATACGCACGCTTCAGATTCCAGTCTAGGAACAATTAAATATTGCATTTCAAAAAACCTTCAAAATAATTATTTTACGTCCACGCTGCCAGGAATCGACTACAGGACCTTGAGAATGGTAGGCGAACGCATCAATAACTACACAAACAAGCGGACTTATCTCCACTTGATATTCTTATTCGGGTTTTTTACTTGAGAGCAGCCATCGAGTCGAGGTCTGGTTCTATTTCACATACAAAACTTTGTTATTCATCCACATGGACACAGAGCACAAATAAAACTTAGTTCGTGTTCATTATATGAGTTCTGAAATACGACTACCCAAGCTTCATAGTTTTAAATATTTTTTTTCAAAAACGTCCGTACTATTCAATTTATGGGAATATAATTACAGTTTTGACAATACTTATATTTTTTTTAAGATCCCAATAAACAATTATCCGTGTTTGGCATGTGTAATTGCTTTGGTGATACCCTTTATCATCTTTCACCCAGACGGACAATCATCAAGACTTTATTTTGTATCAAAATGATCTACATACAAAACGTTGAAAACATTTTAATATTTAGAGCGGATTTTTACAATTTTATGATATAACTATCAATGTGTAAAAAATAGGTCACGCCCACCAAGTGCGCTTCCAACAAACATTTGAAAGTATGTTGCGTAACGTAACACGTGCCATTTGTGTCATAGAAAGCAAAACGCCTCGTTTTCAGGTAATTCAAAATACGTATATTTTAAACAATTGTTGAAAATTTATCCGACGTCGCACGGAAAAAATCAATCTCTGAGTAAAAACTTGCTGCAGCTATAGAGATGCCATTTCGCTCTATTACATAAAACAAAGGCGTTAAAAGTTTTTGGTTTGGTTTGTGGTTACACAACAAACGAGTAACGGACGATTTTGTAGCTATGGTTGCGATTATCGACAAGAGTACTTACGGCCCATTGTTTTGCTGTGAACTATAGCTAACTTCATTATTGATAATCCTAAAATGAGTTTGTCCATAAAAGCAGCTCTATAGCAGTAGCGCATTATTACTTTGAGGTTTCCATTGTATTTTTTTGCTTATTTGACAATAATAATAAGAAAAACGTGAAAAGACACTATTCTCTACAAAAATATTTTCAATCCTAGTAGTAAACAGTATTCGTATTTAAAAAAATGGACAGTAAATTTGGTTCGATACAAATTTTTTGTTCATATAAATTTTCCCTTAAACCGGAGCATTATAAATGATTTTGAAGCAAAAAACATCTGATATTGTGACGTAAGCATGAGCCGGCTCGCTATGACACAAAAGAGGGGGGTTTTGGGCCAACAATAGGAGAAGGGTGGTTACACAGGACGTATCAAAGGAAATAATGTAGCATTCGAAAAATAGGTATATACCCGTGCATCGATTATCGAATGGGGTGGTTAAATACATGAAAAGGCTTGTACCAACAAGATCATGTTAAGGCCGTAGTCTCATAAAAAGAAAGGAAATCATACGATTTAGCTAATTTAAAATCCAGTCTTTTCGAAATCGCGTAATTAAATAAATTATGTAAATGTGCATAATATAAAAAAAATATTTTAAGGTAATTCTTTTGAAAAATTAACTTAATAGTTTTATATATCTAAAATATAATTAATTACTTTGCGACCGAGAAATAACACCTTTTAAACTTTATACCAAGCTTTGGTACATTTATTCTCATATAAAGATATAACATTTTAAATAAAATTTGTTCGAACGATTTAAAGATAATAATAAAGTGAACAAAAGAACTGTGGAGGAAGAACCATAAATTTTTGTATTTGAAATATATTTTTATTTTTTATTTATTTAATCCAATATAAAATACAAATACATAGTTTACAAATGAAAATGCTTATACTATAGGTAAATTAAATATAATTTTATTTTTATTTATGGATGTAGCCACTTCACTGGCCCACAGGCACGTTCCGGAGTGTCAGTGTATTATTTATTTTATACATAATTGTACATACTTTCACATCAATTGTTGTGTAAAAATTCAAAATAAATCAAATAAATTCAAACACATCTACATCAATAAAACGAGAAAGGATTTTCAAGAAACTAAAATTATATTCTTGTATATGAAACATATTTTTTTATGGAATTATATATATATATTTTTTTAAGGATAAACTTTATGGTTGTATTAATTTTTGCGGTATATTTAAAAAAAAATAATAATGCTTATATTGGCCATCGAAAAGCGTTCAAACTTTGTTAAAAACATGCTGTAGAAATGAAATATTTAGGAATCGAGGAAGACAGAGTAAGACATGGCTTGACCAAATCCATAAAATACTTGAAGTTGAACTTCTCGAAAGTCGGAACGCTTTCACTGTAATGCTTTATATAAATATAATATGTTATTTTTTTGTAATAAATATTTTTTTCATGAAAATATTTTTAAAAAATAATGGGGTCCAAAGGGTGGGGACGGCGTGTCAGCCTCTGTCCATTCCACTCCTCTCTCATAAATCTGCGTCGAGTTTTTTTTTCTAAGGATCAATTTACTTCAGTTTTTAATGTCTGTCCAGCTGACAGAGTCTTGAGGACTCTCGTAATGCAATAGGAAAGTTAACTTCAAGTGAAAATTAGAGCATTGAATTGTGAGGAAAGTTTCTGGAAAATACATGAAAAAATAATAAAAAATATTTTAATAATAATTTATTTTTTTAATTTTAATAAAAAGGAAACTAATTGAACGTCACTAGTTCATACAAATTAACCAGTGATAAGAGAGTCAGGGAAGAATTCCCGTTTATAGTAAGTCAACGGACCAATTGGCAAAACTGACTGAAAAGAAGCAAATTAAAATGTAGTGTTTTTTTTAAACCCTAAATTTCCTCATTGTCGCAATGCAGTTCTTGTTTTGGCACCTAATGCTTGGGACTTATTACCTTGCCTTTATGCAATGGATAGAATAGTTAATTTTATTGTTTTAGTTAAAGTTTTGATTAAAATATTAGTATGTAAAAAAAGGCATAAATATTTTTCTTAAATAATCACTGACGACCAAACAGTACATTAAGCTATATAAATGAATTATTTTTAGCTATGTAAATGAATTACTTTGAAATGAGGAAATCGCTTCCGTCTTTATGTCCCATATTGAGTATCGATTAATATTTTCATTTTTTTTATTGAAATAAACGGCACTTAGTGCCTTTTACATATTAGTTACAAATACAATGAAATATACATACATGTAAGCTTAATTTAATTAATACAGAGCATTTAAAACAATATTATTAATTTAGAAAGTCTAAGAAATATAAACTATATAAAAGAATAAAATATTACCAGTTGTAGAATTATCGATAAAAAAAGATAATTTGGTATTAGAAATACTTTGAACCAGTTAAAAAAATAACAAAGAAGACAATTTTGAATAACATTAAAAAAATATATATATGTATTATTATTGAAAACTAATATTTAGGTAAATAGTATATGTTTATGTAGAAAAATATACAATGATGTAAAAAAAATGATAGAGAGAAATATTTTTTACTTATAAATTAATTAAGAAAGAAAAGAAACGAAAAAAGAAAAAAAAACACTTATAAAGAAGTTTAAAACAAATTTTTAACAAAAGTAACAAATAGTTACCTAGAACTATTACCAATAAAATAAAGAAGAAGAGCCGTTCTATATGTAATAAATTTCATGTGAAATGAGTCACCAATGTCCTGGTACTTATTGCCTAGAGAGTGAAGTCTAACATATGTACGAAGTATGTACGATATGTACGAAGTGTAACATATGTACGAAGACTATTTCCGTATGCTTTTTTACACATTAAAAATAAATGAAAAAAATATGAAAGGCTATTTAGAAACTGTCCATCATAACAGGCCCAGATTTACCCCCTTTGTTAGTAATGCAACCCTTCTAGAATGAATAATGATTTCTATCGAAAATGCCCCATTATCCTGATTCTTTCACAATAACATAAAAATAATGCCCTCCATTAAGGGAAAAATGAACGAGAATATTTTTGAAAGAAGTTATTGAACTCAATTTGGTGGAAAATATGTTTTCATGATAATTAGCTGAGATTAATTGGTTTCCAAAATTTAAGAGATTCGTCAATTATGTGAAAAAATAAGAGTCGTTCATTTTTATGTTACTATCTCACATTAGGTAGGTAATTCTTCTTGCTCAACATTTTACAAACGTGTATATACCGATAACGGACAAGGGTGGCATTTTAAATTTCGAGAACCCCTTCTAAGAGACAGTTGTACCAAAAAAAGAGTTAACTTAAGTAAATCTTCAGAGTAAACCAAAAAGATGGCTCCTGTAATGGTAGCCGAAACATCGGGACGAATCCAACTTACACGGGATCACCCGAAAAAGGTACGCACTGATAACAGTGACCGAGAAAACTTTCGTAGGTAAAATAATTTTTATTTTAAAACTTAAAGAAGAAGAAGGTTTTTTTAGTGTGCGTGTTCTGATAACGACACAGGTCTTTCTTTAAGCTTCTAGAAAATTAAATAACATTAGCATAAGAAGCCAAAGTTGATAAAACACTGAAAAAATCTATAACAAGATAAATAATGTAAAAAATAAATAAAAATAATACAAGAAGTAGAATTTCTAACAGTGCAGTCGTTATTTTTTTATAGCCCGAATCTAAACTATTAATACTAAGCTTTATTCGATGCATACTTTTCAAAGTCTCTCAGACAGTTATTGGTATAAAAACACGCTGAAATTGTGCGTCTTTTCGAAGTAAGTAATCACTTTTTATCCATTATTGTATTGACGAACGTATGTAGAGGTATAAAAATATATATATTTTTTTTAAAGTATGAGAATTAAAATACTGGTATATCTTTGCAAAAAAATGATTGTGGTACTTACTCTGGAGGATCATAGTTGAATCTGGCTATGTAGACACAACAGCGGCCCTTGCCAGGAATATCTAACATATCTACTTGACCCTCGGATCCGCCATTGAGATAATGACCCCCTCGACCTGAAATATCACTCTCGAATGAAATAACTCCACAAATATCAACGGATTTATGTACATATATTAATATAGTAGTTGCATCTATACTGAACTAAGAATTTTATAGCGAACATAAATGATGCCTAGAAAAGACCTAAGTGTAATTTAGAGTTAGCGAAACATTAATATACTTGTGACGGAATATTATAATCTAGGAATCTATCTGGCTAAGGGTACAATTTACTTTTTAAAATAATATAAATATTCGTACCGTCCATATCAAGGCCACTAGGAACATTTGGCATCATTCTTGAAAGCGGTCGTGTTTGTGAATGGACGAAGCCAGGATTCAGCGCTCCTAGCCCGTCGAGCGCGTATTGTCCTCCTAGAGTCTCCAACGCCCAGTTCTGTTGGTGGTGAGGAGTCACAGGCGTCGCGGCTCTTCCGGCGTACCTGCCAGCTCCTAATTCCATCTCTTCTAAAGGTTTCAGTTTGATATTCATGGCGTTACTTCCGGTGAGCCCTCCGCCGACTAAAGGGTTGTTGTACGTTCCTTGACCGTACGTCAGATTCGAACTCAACCCCGATAGATTAGTGTTCGTCAGTCCGGATAGGGGATTTGACAGATTGCTACCTAACCCGCCTGTCAAGGAATTCGGCATTCCCGACAAGGTGCCGGTTAATCCGCTAGAGAGATTTTGAACATTGCCGAGAACGCCAGTCAGCGCACTCCCGGTCGCCAGTTGGCTCTGGAGGCCGCTGGATAAGCCCATGCCGGTCACGTTGTTCGTCAGGCCGGAGCTCAGGCCGGGCATCGTGCTCTGCATCCCCGCCAGGGTGCTGGATATCTGGCCGATGTTGTTGGAGAGCGAGGCCGTCACCGGGTTGGCGAAGGTGACCTGGTGGCCGGAGGAGATGTAGTTGCCGGAGGAGTAGCCGGGCACGGGGTTGTGGATGACGGAGTAGTTGACGGACGTGGAGTTGGGCAGGCTGTAGGGCTGCGAGGAGTGCATGGCGGACAGGGTGGGCATGGTGGAGCTCTGGCAGATGGCGGCGTGGTTGACCAGGCTGTGCGAGGGCAGCGGGGAGGAGATGGGCGACGAGTGGTAGTCGCCCAGCGCGTGACTTGACCCGCTTGATGGAACGCCTGGAAACAAATTAGTACTTTGTATTTATAGACAACTGTTTCATGAACCCAACAAGCTTAAGCGAGTATTTCAATGTAGTCCTGTGGGTAGTATTGCGAATTCATGAATCAGAGGTCCATAGCTCGAACCCCATTCTACCGCAACTTGATTGACATTTTATAAAAGTGAGTTATTAATTATGCAACTCATTAAAAATGCCCCCCAAACTTGAAATAATTGAGTAAATCATAAAGAATATCAGCAAAATACGAGAAAAAATATTTATTTTTCCAAAAAAAAAACAATTTACTCATTCATCCGCACTAAGTTGTGCGTAGGGCACTGATTTGGTACACCAACCGCAGCGTATCTTGATCATGTTTATTAAATAAAGATAACGATTAGTCTTACGCTTCAGGTACCAGTCAAAGAACTATGAAATATTCTAGTGTGAAACCCTTTTAAATAATATTTCTTGTCAACTATGATTGCGCATTGAACCCGAGACCTATTACGTGCTAGGCAAGTGAGCTAACTATTAGACTACAAGGCGAACAAACAAAGGCGGATAATGATTATTTGATGGTTATTTATTTGTATTTTGTATTTTTATTTGCATCACAACAGGCCAGAAATTACAGTGGGGAATTACAACAAAGAACACCCAGGCTTGAGAAAAATCTCTTTTTTTTTGTGTTCTCCACCATCCGTGCGTGAGTCAAGTGTCTTAACTATTATAGTGTAATCCAGATCCCGGCAACCTTTTAATACTTTTTAATATATTAGACTATGTTCATCATAGAACTAAATAAAATAAATAAAAATAAAAAACTTTTAAAATTAATTTATTGAAATATTTTGAAAAATGTTGAGCTGAGTGCACTTAAGTTCTCGAAGTAAAATCCTATATTGAGTTCAAATGTATTACCTACATACATAATATAGAATTATACAATATTTTATTTGTTCATTACATAATATTATAAGCTTAAAATTTTGATGCTTATAATAATGATATTAAATATTTTCTACAGTCTTTTGAGATACAATGTAAATAATAGTGAGTTAAGTAACCAGAAAATGAGAGATCATAAGCCCTGTAAATGCCTAGACATTTATACTCCTGTAAAAAAATGATTTTCCTCTCCGGTGCATTAAATTTCAATTTTAATCCTTTCCGTTTGTACAGATGTTAATACATAACCCGGAATATAACGCAAATGTTTTTTTTTTAAATTAATATTTTGAGTAAAAAATACAGTGTAACGTTTTTTTTTTACATAAATGGCATAAATTACCTTTTACATGTGCATTTAATATAAATATGAAAAAAAAACATATGTTTATGTATAAATACATAATAAAAATGATAAAATTGCATAACTATACCTATTTGTTTACTATAAATATGTATGTAGAACTGTTGGTTTCCCGAATAAAATAAAAAATAATTATAACAAAAGAATCAAGTAAATACACATAGGTAAGTTTCCAAAAATATTAGGGAAATACAAATTATATAAATATGAAAAAGTGAAAATGCAAAACATCGGAAAAAACATTGAGAAAAGAGAAAAAAAAAGTAATCAGATTAGTTTTATATTTAAGGTAATGAGGTTATTAAAGACAGAAATGAAAAATCATCTTAAGACGATTATTAATTTTCTCTTCAAAATCAGCATTTACTGCAGATTGTGAACAATTAGGTTGATGGGGTTAAATGCATTTTCATACTCCGCTACTGAAGACTACTTTGAAATAAAAATAAATTAATTATTAGAACGTGCCTAAAGAAGAATACAAGCATTCTAGAATTTCTAAAGGTATTAACTACAAAAAGTATTGTAAATTCAGATAAATAAAAAATAATTTTAATCATTAATAAAGATCAAGTATGACATAATAATATAACGGTTTCAGAGTTAAAATGGAAAAATAAAATAAATAGCGGTATCATAAGAATTAAAAATTAAAAACATACAAATATAAATTATATAATACATTTTAAAATGCGCGTTAAATTAATCATATCAAATAGTTGTACGTTACGGCCTTAACTATTAAAAAAAATTATCAAAAATATATTTTATCATTCTTATTCATTCAGATGCTTTCTGATGACACTCCAGCTACTATAGTATGTATGTTGGTTTTTAATGAAAACCATTTCCATCCCACGGAACTATGCGATAGACCCATAACCTCTAATCTCTTCCAGCAACTTATTAACCATCTTAAGAGGAAACGTGGTCTGATTTTTCTTCATACAAACGGATTTTCTCGGACTCTACTCAGTGACAGAGGTTTTTTTACAAACTGTAGTTATTTACCATCGGCATGTCTGTATCGTTTTGCTTTTTTGATAAATTTATTTATTTATTAATAGAAAACAAAAGCCATTGTAACAACAAAAAAAGTAATATAAACCAAAATTATAGGCCCATGTATAGTTTTTTTTTTAAATAAGAAAATAAAATTCAAATATTTTTTTTAAAAAAACCCCCAGGAAAAGCCACTCTGTATAATTTCAGTTGTAAAAAATAAAATAAAAGAATTACAATAAAAGAGAACAAAATAATATGAAAAGATTTTTTTTTGTATTTGTTTACTCTGTCTAAAAAAAATCCTTTCTTCGGCGGATGCTCACAGAATAACCCCAGATCAGTCTTCCTTCCTCTATTTTTTCAAACAAGATAAAATAAATAAAATATAATGTGAAAGCATACAAAAAAATAAACTATGTGAAACCTTTTTAAATAGGTACAGTTAGATTAAATGATATTTATTAATTTCAATTAAGGTTCTTGCATTTTATTTATAATTGTTAATAGTGAAGCAATATATAATATCGGTTTCAGAAAAAAAGTAGTTTTAATAATTAAGGATTCTGGGAAAAGATGCATTCTCATTGTTATTTGTGCGTGAAATACCAACTTGAAATAATTGTTGCAGCCGAGTTGTACGCTTAAATTGTTTTTTATGAAAACTAGGACCATCCAAAAACCCTTAAAAGGGCCCAGTTTTATCATCCGTTTTCGGACGAATGGTAAACAATTTTGTTTTTTTTTTTAAAAAACGCAAAAACGAAAGACACAGAAAATTCTACGCTGATGCTTAAAAAAAACGAAAAATTCGATTCAGTTTCCGGGTCTGGAAAACGGGACAACGAAAAGTCGATTTTTTCCATTTTAATTAGACTTAATCAGTCCGACTTGCGGTTGTCTTTTTTGCTGAGTAACGGGGAGATATTGGCGAGAGAGACAGAATATTAATGTTCAAATACCTATTCATCAAAATTCTCTGCCACCACATTTCCTCTTTGATACAGATTGTTTTGAGTCACCTTGATTCTTGTTTTCGTAAGTCTGAAACATTCACCTCCCCTTGAAAGATAGCGACGAAATTCTCTATATTACCGTCTATTACTGACACATGCATTTCGGTGACAATTTTAATTGGATTCGAATATTATTACAAATGTATTCAGAATGACTTTTTACTTGACCTGCAGCATGTTCAGCGCCTTCAACATAATATACGTACGTATGTTGAATCTTTGTATATCTACCACCATAGAATTAAGAATAGTCCAGAAACCACATAGGAGCATCAAACAGAAGGCGACTTAACTACTCATAAATGAGTAGTTTTACGTTTGGACCCATTTTTTTTTTTTTATTTGAAAATTTATTTATGAACCCTTACGGATTATTACATTTATTTTACATAAAATAATATTTACATTTTTCATTTATACTCTGTTGTTCAAAATAATATTTTTTACATCTTTTGAAAAGTTTGTCTGAGTCTTTTGTTTAGTTTTGTCTGGTAGTTTATTGTATAATTTCAGTCCCTGGTTCATTAGTCTTGATTGTCCTTGTCTTGTTTTAGAAAGTTGTATATGGTATTTGTCTGATATTCTCGTATTACTACATTTTTTTACAAGTTTTAGTTCTTCGTCTACAATTACATAAGTGGCTAATTTATGGATAAATTTTAATGATTCTAGTTGAAATAGTTCAGTTATATTTAATTGCTTAGTTTGTTTAAAAAGTTCTCTAGTTGCAGTTAAATAGGAAAGGTCATATACTAACTTTAATAGTTTATTTTGTTGTCTTTGTAGTCTGTTTATGTCATTTTGATATCCTGCTCCCCATAGTAGTTGCGTATAACATATTTTAGTTTTTACATAGGCTTCATACATTAGAATTTTTTTTCGTTTTTGGAATAAAATTTTTGATTTTTAAAAAAAGACTCGATAATGTCGCCACTTTGCTAATTAAATTGTTGATATAAATTGTCCATGTTAATTGACTGTCTATTGTTAGTCCTAAGTATTTAACATGTTAAACTTCATTAAGTCGTTCATTATTTATGTAAGCATCTACTTTATGATATTTTTTTCTAGTTTCAAAATGGATAATATTGCATTTTTTTTCATTAAGTGTAAGTAAGTTTGTGTTTGTCCATTTAGTCAATATAGTAAGGTCTTTGTTTATGTCGTTGTTTGTTAATATTAGTTTCTTCGAAGACGTCGCTCAGTGCGCAACTCCTGATTTGAATTCAACTATGCCGTGTTGTGTCCTTTTAAAGTGTGGAAATACTGCTAGGATCTTAAAGAAACAGGATAGGATCACATTTCATGTGTAATTAGCAAATGAATGTGTAAGTAGCGAATACGTTACTTTAAAATTGAATTATTTTTCCATCTGTCAGATTGTCGAAGAAATCTAAATGGAAAATTTGTTGCAGGGGAAGTATTTTTTTATCCTACTATGCTCATCTAATGAAAGAACTAATGAAAATTGGATCTCAGATTAAACAACTCTGTGGTGGAAATTTGACCGACATTATCTTCAAAACATAAAATATTATTTAACATGATATAAAAATATCCGTTTTGTGTTTAATAATATGTGTTTTATATTTTAAGTTCAAAATTAATAAATTAAATTACCTTTTTTTAATGACGCTTTACTTTTCTACTCTGTTGTGTAAATCAATATTTCCGCATGCCCGATAAAATTTTACAAAAGTTAACAGATTGCTTTTTTTTACCTTACATTTGTGTTATGATTATATTTTTTCCCATCGTGCAACATTACGCGGCGACATCACAAATGCGCGCGGTGAAAGTGGGGCATAGTGGGGGGCATTTTTGGACACAGTCCGACGTTTTCAAATATGATTCTACGCTCCTTCTGGACTATTCTTAATTCTATGTCTACCACAATTTGATGTCGTCTTTTAGCATTTAACAGTAATAATGCATAGGTTTCTGGACTCACCGTGAGTTGTGGACCTCGTGTGCTCTAGCTCGGCCAGTATTCGGTTGTCCTGCTCGATCTTGGCCATGATGCGCTCTATCTCCGTGGCGGGGGCCGGGGGGCGCGCGGGGGACCAGCTGGCGGGGGTCGTCCCGGAGGTGGCGCCCCCCGCGCCCCGCCCGCTGCGCCTCACGGCCGTGGCCAGTTCTAATTGGAGTTCCTCGCAGCGGACCGTCTCTAGCGCGGCCTGGGGGAGAACAAGAGAGGTGAGACGTGAACAGTTTAATAGCAAAGTAATAAAAGATGACAGCAATGCATTTTAAAATAGGTACAGAAAATTGCGAAGACAAAAATCACGCAGTATTCAGATTCGCTTAGTATAGAAAAAGTAAAATGCAAAATAAAAACAAAAGATAAAAATAATAAAAAGAGAGCAGATAGCGCAAGGAATTGATTTCACTATAAGACAAGCGCGATGCATTTAAAAATAGGTGCAAAAATTTGCGAAGAAAAAGATCAAACGCCGTTCGGATTCACTTAATATTTTCATATTTTTTAAGAAAAAAGGAAAACACAAAATTAAAATGATAAAAATCATTAAAGAAAGCAGATGGCACAAAGCAACTTTTTAAGTACAAAAGCAAGGTCTGAAGAAGACTAACCGATTTAGACTGACAATAATTATCATATGAGTGATTAACCTCCGCAAATAGATAATATAACAAGGCACAATGTGCCTTCTGCTTAAGGCTCAAAAGTACAGCCCCAGCCGATTTAGCACCCTTCAAAAATAGTGATCTGTCCATTGTCCACAGTGTATATAATATTTCTTGGTGATCACTGTAGGCACTTTCGTAGTGATACGCATGTCCTAATGAACTTCATTTCAGTCCAAAATTCATTACTTTGATAGCTGATCATTGTTTACCATAGAAAAGTGTGAGTCATGTCATTTAGCGAAAATGAGCATTTTTTTATTATTTGTTCCTAGATGTATCGTATTGGTTCAATAGTAACGTTAATGCTAATGCACAGCGATGAAAAAAGTGCCAACCTTAAAACGATAAATTTTTTTTAATAAATCATAATTAAAGGAAAAATTGCTCGGTGGAACATAATTTTTGACACTTTTAATTCGTAGACAAACGTATCGAGGGGTTCTAGACTCTAGATGGTGGGAGTATCGATACTATACCTTTGTAGTCGGTCGGGAGACTTTTATCTTCAACTATGACGTCATACCGAAGCTATATCATTTTTGAGCGTAGATTTGTGTACCGTGACGTACGCTCCCCCTTGATTCATATCGATGTACCAACCCAAAACTTAAAGGTAGGGGGTTGGTAGTATATCTCGCTAGAGGGAATTTATCTTTAACCATACCGTCAATGTGAAGGTATGACGTCTTTATCTTCCCATCATAATCGAGGCCCTGGCATAAAAAATCTTAAAACATTGTCAAATAAGGTGCTGCATTCGCGGTTGCAACACAACTGTTCTCTTCAAAAAAGGGCTGATGAACCCTATTCTTTAAATGGTACACCGTGCAGAGATCTTGTCCGAGTAAAAGGGTATGCAAGGAAGTTTTCTGGGATTTGCTTCACTCTAGTACTGCATATTGAACGAAAAGCCCGCTGCACGGCGACGATCGAGTACGCTTCCACCGATACAAATTTCTCCTCCACCCACCACTGCATGTTTGCGTCTTAAAACAGTTGAAACACAATTTTTCCAACAGTCTCCTTCAGGCAAGACTCTTTGCTGAAGGAGACTGTTGGAAATCTCCGACGCTTTGCAATTCCCTCGGTCTCCATGGCGTCCTTTTCAAAATAAGTCCGCTTTTTGTCCAGCTCGAGTGGAGGTGATTGCCAGTTCGCGAGGCCGGACCGCGCCAGTTAGAAGCGACGCCTGTTATGGTTTATAACAACGCGACAGTTACCTTTTTGTCCAGCTCGCGGGCCCTCGAGTGCAGGTGCTCGGCCGGCTCGCCGGGCCGGGCCTGCGCCGAGCGGAGCTGCGCCAGCGCCTCGCGGTGCGCCCGCTCGCAGTCCGCGCGCCGCGCCTCCGCCTCTCGCAGGCGCTGCGAGAGCGCCTCCACCAGAGGGTCGCTGCCCCCACCGCCTCCTCCGCGCGCCTCGTACGAGGACATCGCCTGCGAAAAAGAACACTATTAAGACAGGCGCTCTGGTGCAGTTAGTTATACAGGCAAATAAAACATCACTTTTTTTTTTCATTTTAAAAGTAATAAAGGTCTATGAAATACTGTCCAATAAAATAAAAAGAAATTTGCTAATTATTAGTAGCATAAAAAATATTTTTAAATTTTTAGTTTCGAATTCCCGCAAAAACAGTCATTCTATTGGCCACGCCCCTAATACGTCACGGTTCATGTTTATTTGTTCCTGCCCATTCAAATTTGTTTAGAACATTGTCACGAATCTAGGAGTCACAACTGTCAAGACCAAACATGTTGCATTTTTCTAATACTCCAGCGGTATTTTTGATTGGCTTAAATCGTTAATAATATATCAACAGAAAGATTTTTCAGACCCCCTGCCAAAAAATTCCATTAATAGTTACGGGGTATTGCAGTGTCACCGACATAATGTAACACCAGGGCTGGTATTCTAAACGATCTCGCGGCCGTAGTATCTCGTGTATTCACATACAAAATACACGAGAAAAACTTTTTTCACGTGCAGCGAGAGTGGTTCAGAATAGCACCCCAGAGCAGCTTGGAATTCTCTATAAGGAAGAGCAATTAGTAATTTTTCAAAATTTAGGAAGATGTACGATTTTGACTTACTTAACGACTCAACTCTCCGCTACAAACGAAAGCTGAGTCTCCCTTTCATATTTAGCCTCTTTTAAAAAAAATAAATGTAAATCAAACATAAAATTTTACACAAATCACTTCATAAACCATACTGCTTATTCAAAACTATGGAGATACCAACACAAATGGAGTCAGGTGTTATACATATTCTCGTCGCATTTTGTTGTCCTGTGCAGAAATTGTATCATATGTTGTGTCGTGTACGTAGTTGGTGCTGTGTTAGTTTTATGTTTTTTTAGTAATAATATCATTGTATTATACCAATATAGCACTGTGCGCACAACAAACTAAATAAATAAATACATTCAAAGCATGAATAAAATACACATAAATATGTACTGAATCAGAGATGTATCTTAATTGTATTGTATTAAAACAATTTAATAAATATTTTGTTCAACCTTAAATCCACTGCCGTAATTCAAAAAAATAAATCAGTCCGAGATCTGATTTGGTAAATTCAAAGGTCCAAATAAAGTATTTTTAGTATAGTTATGAATGAGAAATTTAAGTCACAGTAATTTCACACAAATATTGGTTTGATAATTTTATCCACACGGACTCAATAAAAAACACTCGGATGTCGCTTTTGTAATTTTTCTAGGAATCGAAGTCAACACGACATCCCCGGTAGTATACAAACAGTAACATGACAAAGCCGATTTATGTAAAGAACTTGTTAGTAGATAACTGACTCTGATAACAGTATAAAATAAATCAATAAGTTTATGTAGGCGATAACAAAAAAACGGACTTGGTCTATTGTGTAACCAATTTATTGATTTTCAAATTCAAAACTATCGCGATTTATAGATAATAAGTGAGACGTCTCTTTTTGAAACGAATATAGGTGCCAACTTTCATCGTTGAAAATAGATTGAAATAACACGCTTTCACCCTTCAATGCCTTATTTTTCTACTTCTAACTTAAAACATATTTTTATGTATGTTTTTTTTTATGCAAATACTGGAAAAAATAATCGGGCAGTTTTAATTTTATATTGTAGTTTATGTGGACAATATGCTACATCAAGCATTAAAAGGTTAAACAGTACAAGAATGTAAGGAAAACAAGAAATAACGATTTTTATGAATATCTTTTTAGATAATAATGAAAGTTGTGGAAACAATTATAACTTCAAACGTTAAAAAAACAAATAAAGAAATCATCCTTTGAACTTTAGCTTAATTACATTTTTGACAGAGTACGAGCAACTGACTTTTTGTTTCAAATTTTATCGAATGTTTTTACCCTGGTGGCAACTTTTAAAGATAAATTATAATGGCTAGCATGTGTACAATATAATAAACTAGTTGCCGAGTGATAAACTTGTTTGAAATCACTTTTATCCACCGATTATCGGTGTTAGCAAATCGTCTACATAGGGCATTGTAGGAACCAGAGACTTCTACCTGGTCGAATGGTGACAGAATAATTAAGGCTTTAAATTGAGACAACATATCAGGCCTGGAACCTTTAAGCAATAGCTTGATATCACGAAGGCATACAATGCAAATAGTATTCGCTTCTTAAGAGGCAAAGCGATCTGACTTTTCTTTATACAAACTGGATTATGGTACTTTATTTACAAAACAAGTCCCCGAGAATTGCTTAGAGATATGTTAAAAAAAATAAATATATTGCCAGTCACATGTCAATATCTATGAAAACTTAATGTACGTACATAAAAATATTGTTGATTTTAGAAGACACAGATATTTCCATCGTTCAACACTAGAAATAAAGATATGCGAGTTGTGCCCCCTACTAGACAGCCAAAAAATCATATTTTTTTTGCCTCAAACTGCATTCGATTCTACAATAAGGAGCCCCTTTAAATTCAGGCCTTGCCAACAATTTTTTTAAAGATTTTGTCAAGCACAGCCTGTTTGGAACTAGCTACTATGAAGTCGATGCATATTTGCAGGACAAAACAGCTTCGCGTTTATTGAATTTAATTTATTGATTTTAGTTTTTTTATTTAAATTTGTTTGATAGGTCTACTTTACAAATTTTTTTTTTAAATTTTAAAGTTATAATTTATTTATTGACGATTATAAGAGATTCGATAAATCCTATATAAATAATAATAAAACAATAATATAAATATTTACCATCGGCGTGTCTCAATACGAGTAGTTTAGATTTTTTGATAAATAGTTTTTTATTGGAACTGGAACCATCCAAAAGCCCATAAAAAACGTTCAGTTGAAAATGAATTTTCAAACATCGGCAGATTGATAAATGTTACACACGTTTTAAAGTCCTGTAAATGCCTTTAATTCCATATCCCTGACAAAAACGTTTTCCGTGTCTGTTGCAATAACTGTCGGCAACATGAATAAAAATGGGATTGAAATACGAATTTGTCATTATTTAATGATTAGTGTAAAAAGAAAAAAAATCATTGATTTATTTTTCGTTAAACCAATATGAACATTGTCCTATTACATTTGAGTTTGTCAGAACTCATATTAACTTTCAATAGTGGGGTGATGCACATGTTGCTCCATATAAATCATCCCTCAAAATACCCTCATCGCGTGAAACGCCAAGATAGGGGAGGAAGAGATATGGCAATAAAATTACCCCCAAAAGTCACAAGAAAACGCCTTCTGTTTTTACATCAGTTATAATATCGCAAACTGTTATAAAAAAATATAACCCGAGTCAATTGACTAGTTCAGTTTTTACATAAATTAATTGACCAATGAGGAAGTTTAGTGTTACGGCAAATTGAATAAAAAAACACATTTTTACACGTAGTAAAAATTAAAGCGTTCAACTGTGCGGCGAAATTTCTCAAAAACGCATAAAAAAATAATCAAAACTGACCACTTTGAACTGCGTCACAATTTCTCCAGAACCAACCAATCTGTTAGAGCGTCGACATGTGTTGTGATAGATTTCCGGTTACCGGGAAACCAACCCACCAATCAGTACAACTCACCGTACAGAATTTGTGACGTCACAGGCGGAGTAATTTTAAAATCACAAAACTAAAAAAAAAACTTAGAGCCAAAGGTAATACGAGAGACAAGAGTATTCGTCTTTTAAGAGGAAACGCGTTCCTACTTTTCTTCATACAGACATATTCCCGTATTTTATTCCTGGTCCGAAGTCCGAAGCTGCGAAGGGCGTCAGAATAAAACACGCAATATTTTTAATTACACACGTTATAAAGCGTATTGTGTCTACTGCCCGTCACCAGCTGTCATAAATATAAATGTAACTAATTTTGAAATGAATAAAAAAATCTTTTACACCTATATTTCATGTCGAACTTGCAACTCCTGTTTCAAGATTATTAAAGAAATACTTAAGGAAAATACTCGAGGATTCCGGATATTTTTTACGCACAAAACACATACGAACATTAAATAAAAATGAGTTGTTATATATTTAATTTTTTGGAGTTCAAATAAACTAACAATAAATATGTAAATTTATATGTTATTGAACATGAGTTTTCGGTTTTTCCACCCCTTTTTATTATTATTAGTATACTAATTGAGTAAAAAATGGAAAACAACAGCTCCGAGGGGTAGTTTTTTGCACCCTAAAATTGGCAATTTTAGCTCGGGTAGTGGTTAGCACAGCACGCACTTGTATAATTTTAAAAACTACCTAAGGAACACTTTTCTTAGAATTCCAAGTAAAATGCTGTATATTTTTACCCCTAATACAAAATTGTTTGATTGTCATCAAATAGCCATTCATGGGATTTTACTATTTTCACGTTAATATAATCCAAATTATTTTAACATACTGCAGTAGAAACACAAACTGGCTTATATTCATCGAACCGTTTTTTTAGTAACAAATCTTAAAAGGCAAATTTTGGATTAAATCAAATGGCGTTGATGCATTTTTTTTAAAGATGATAAATTAATGTAACACAATAAACGAAGTGAATTTTTAAACTTAAACCAAACAATGGCAACTCATAATTTCTATTGCTATAAAATATAATTTTTCTTTATTATTTTTCAAATATCAATTTTCAACATATCTTATTTTGATTGAGATTTTTTATTGTTTATACAGGGAGCTCGTATTCCAGTTGTAAGTGACAGAAAAAAAACGACACTACGCTTTGATGTGTATTTATTAATTCTTAAATTGAATGCAGAATTCGGCTATGAAGCGCCAGAGTAACGTCGATAACTGAATTGAACTGATCTGAATACTTTATGTCTGAACTGAACTACTGATGATACTTAAAGTTGCCACCATGTTTAAAGTAGTTTTCCATACTGTTCTCATTATTTTCGTATGGGGAATGGAGATCATCTTATTTCTCAAACTGTCCGCAATTTGGCACTCGTGCTATGTTGTCAGTATTTTAGATGTTTTGATTGTTTTGTTGTTTACGTACAAGAAATGCATCATTCATCTCCTGTACTGTCTTTAAGTCGATAGTAGCTCAAATGACAGTTGTAATCGATTTTCGGATGAGACCCACAGGTTTGTCGGAATTCTTATTTTTCTCTTCAGACTTTTTTTCAGTTCATTTCAGTCTCGAAAACGATAGCTTTATTATCGACAATTATTGTTATTTCTAGTAACGTCTAAAATTTTTGAAAACAAATATTTAAATTCTTCTCCCCAGGTTACCCAGATTGGTAAAAAAGTGTTTTCATGTGGTGCCTAGCAGGTTGAATAATTCATTCGTAGATAATAACAGCACAACTATCTTACAAAAGTCAACATATGAAAGAATAGGAAAATATCACGTACTACGAATACTGATAAAAACATGGAAAATGGATTTAGAAAAAAAAATATGTATTTTTAAAATCGCTGGCTGGCCAGTCTGCAAACGTTTGGACATACTCAAAACGTTGTTGATTGTGACTTAGACTTGAAACGCACCGCATTCCGTCAAGATACCAATATTTGATAAAAAAAAGTTAATAATAAAAAAATACCCTATTAGCTACTTTTCTATTTAAGTTAGATATGGAAATTTCATTCAAGTTTAACAAACAGTTTTTCTGTGATTTCTGAAAAGTTTAGACTGACTGACTAATGGGTATCTCAAATGATTGATTCATTTATGTAGTTTGAGTATATTTTTCAGGCTTAAAAGGACAATAAATCATTTGTAATTCTCAGAACCAGACAACTCTGGTCGTGGATACTACTTTAAGTAGTCAAAAAAACTGCGTTTTGTATTGTTATGGGTGACACTACAGGTCACCGATGAAGAAACTTTCACACAAATATACACATTTTCGTATATAATACTTTACTAAATGTTATTAAATATTTACACAATATTTAACAACATTTAGTAAAATTATTGACTACAAAGTTAATGCTTTAAATATTAATGATATAATAATATACTTTATACCGTCTCGCTATATACCGATGAAAATAGCATTCATAATCGCGGTGCAGGTCTTATTTACCACCATGTTCGTATGTGACCTATATTTAGCCTTTAAATGCATTTTTTTTGTATTGAATTTAAATAATTGTTTAATGGTTTATTTTAATGGTGTAATTTTGGGGGAAAATATTTACAAAAATCCTCATGTCATAAAGAGTATAATTTAATAAAAAATAGTATGATGTAAATTTACATCTTACTATAATTCACAATAACTTTATTGAATTTAATAGTTTTAACATAAAGTGTTATCTGATGTAATTTACCACTGTTATTGGGCCTCCTGGCCTGTGTGGTGAGAAAACAAAGAAATAAAATTAAATGGATAAAGTACATGTATAATTACTAACGTTTTTAATCTAAATTTTGACTTTTGTCGCCTTCGATAATAAAACAAGTAACTGAGAAACATTGATATAAGACTTAGCAATACTTCAGAAATTACAAACAGACGCGGACAAAATTTTAACTGACATTAATCATAGACAAACAATAGATTAATTTTTTTTTTTTTAAGTACGTAAATCACACCTTTAAATTTTTACTGGACTTAAAAAACACTTCATTATTCATGATATCAAATAATATGGAAATATTACTTTTTTTTGCAACAATGAATTAGTAAGGGTATATAAAATACTTTCAATTAAAAAAAATCTGGCCGCGCCCCTTATACGCCACGATTCGCATTAAATTTTACGTTTTGTCATTTCAATACAAATTATACGATGTATGAAGAGACTGACGTATATTATTTCATCCGCGTTTATTAACATATTTACATTTTTTTTTTGTGTGTTATGTATGGAAGAAAAGGTCATGAATACTGTATAGTAGGTACCGAGATGCACAACGAATATATAATTTCACGACGTCAAATCCTTCGTCAAAACCACGCCCATACAAAAAGTTAAAAAAAGGCCCAAATTTGTAGACGAACATGAATCTTGACGCCATCAACGTCACAATCAATTATTATAGTGCGTTTTCTGAAGGCGTATTTTGTAACAATTTAATTTTGTAACAAAAAAATTATGAATGAAAGCATTTTTCCATAATATACATATTGATTTTGAAAATACTGTTTTAACTATTTTTATTTATTTGGGATATCAACAGTAATACAACAAATATACATGTACAAACGAAAAAACATAAAATAAAACCAATAGCCTAAAATAGCAACATAAAGTTTTACAATCTTTTAATAGTTTTTTTATTGCCAGGCGTTAAATAATCATGGACAAAGATTTTTTGGATTCATCTGGTATGTTAATGTCCGATTAAGTAAATCCTATATTTACGAATACCCGATAAAGTATTTTTTTGGTTTAGATTCACAATAATATTTTTAGGACGTCCGGCTTCCGGTCTGGGTCTGTACTCTATGTCTTCAGGCTTGAAGGGTACACACTCTAGCTTTGAAATATTAGCAATGACGTCCAATGACGAGAAACATTGCTCAACTCCGGCACTCCAGAGATTTTCAGATTATTCCTGCGGAGCCATTGCAGGTGAACGCTGAACTGTTTTTTTAATTCTGAGCCCCGTCTTTGCGACTGGTGCATTTCGTTTTCCAATTAATTTATTTAAATGTTATCTTCTGATGCAAAAGAATCGACGGATTCAGTCTAGAGTTCATTATTTTCCTTTTCTGTTTGAATAAACTTTCTGTTTATGAAATCCAATTTTTCATAAAGATCGTTATAAAATTTTTTTAACACCGCAAATTTATCAAGTAATTCTTCATTGTTTTTATCGTTTTTATTTAACAGCTCACCTTTGTTGCTCATCGTATATTGTCAAGAGCATATTTTCATTGAAGTCTTTTCTAGTTTTTTATTAGAAGTGATAGGTTTACAATATGCTGCACCTTCTTAAAAAAAAAACGGGCCATTTGATCGAAGGTACAACTAATTTAAACTGAGCGCACTTCCATTTATTACGATCAGAAGAATATATCTTAAGAAAGTTAATTTCTTTCATACTGACTAGTAGATTGGATTCCATCTCCTTGGAGAATACAGTACTGTATTTTACACAGTACATTTAACTTCCCAATTTAATTTAAGCCAAATATTTCGATTTTGTCCGTTTAGTTTGTGGTTATCCTCTGTTATTATTTTCATATATTTTATTTATTAACAATTATTATATATACACAAAGTAAAACATTTACACAAAGTTACTGCCCCCCCGTTTTAAGCCAGTCAAAAAAATGTTTAAAAAACCGTAATCAATATATAGAAAAAATAAATAAAGCTAGTAAACATACTGAAAAAATAGTGAAAACATAGTTAAATATGAAGTAAAAAACATAGTAAAATATGTAATTTAAAAAAAGGTGTTATATTTTGACTATGGTGATATATTTACCGTCATCTATGATAATTTATTTTCATTTAGTCTATGCTCGTTTTACAACTGTCAAAACATTTATACCAAGATAAAATATTATGTGACAATAATGATGGCAGTTATTTTTATGGTGAATTTATTAAATTTGAAAATTTCAATCGTAAATTACATACTCACAGTTATGAAAGTAAATGATGTAAATAGTTCATATTAATTCAAGTGTATTCTTCGTAGTGGTAAAATGTACTGTTAAGTTATCGAAATAAGCTTATAACACCTGGAATCAAACTTTATATTTGGGGAGATTTTTCTAGGTTTGTTTACTTTGACAGGACCTGAATTAATTTTTCTAAACCCATTTTGCGTATTTTTATCGGTATTCGTAAAAGGTATGTGATATTTCCCTATTAAACCTAAAAATTTGGCATGCTGGAATTTTCTATTACGATGTACCTAAGTGTTAATTTCTAAATTTATTAAACCTTTTATCATGAGATAAAACAGAAAATATGCAGCCCGGTTTCGAAGATTCGAGGCAGTTTGATTTTATTATTCTGCTTTAATAAAGCGATAAATCATTTGTGGATATTAAACTAGGCGACCCGGTTTAAGAATTTTATTTAAGTAGCTGAAAATGTCATGAAAGGGTTGCTTTGTGTGATTAAAAAAAATAATAATTCGGGCTTTTTGATGACAGTAGTAGTCGAAAGTCTACTTTTATTCTTAGTTAATTACAAATCACAAGTCTACTGTTATTCCTCCTTTATTACTAGGTACATGTTCAACGCCATACTTCTTTTATTAGAAGTCGAAAATCTATCGTTATTCTTAGTTTATTATTAGTCACATGTCTATTGTTATTCCTAGAAGCACAGGTCAGTGCTAATTTGGAAAGTTTGTCGACCATTAACCGTAGGAGATAAATATACCCCATTTTGTATACTAGCGCCACTAGCGGGCAGATTTATTGATTGGCCAGTCTTTGTGACACGTGTTTGTACTGGATCCATTAAAAAAACATTTCGTAAAGTTAATGTGATTTGAATCTACTTAGAATTTTGTTTGCTCGTACAACGCATGGTGTGAATATTAAGGGTACAGATATTATGAACTTCACTTCGCATCGTTCCACCAGATAAAATATCGCTGACGATTGCACTGGTAATGAGGAAATTCAGTGGCTTTTTAAATTTTACACACTTTGGGCCTTACTTATAAATCGGGTATAAAGTTAAGCTTGAGAATAGTGGTAGAATAATGATGGTATAGCAAAAAATATTACTTATAAACCTAGCATAGAGTTAAACTCGGCTTAAATCTGAGATAGCGACCATAGAAACTTATATCTGCATATTATTTTGAATTTTTTAAAGGCAGTGTATCAATTTACTATCTTCATATTGTAATACCTAAATAATACTATATAGATTTAAATTGTTAACCGTTTATTGACTTACATATGTACTCTAAAAAAGTATTTTTCCAACTCCTTATAATTTTAAGTGTATTTTAATACAACCTATTTGAAAAAATGTACTCCTGTTCCTTATTGCAATATATGTATGTATTATTTTGTATCCTCATATATTTGCTACTAATATGAAATGATTTTTATTTTATTTGTTTATTTTATTTTTATTTTTCTTTCACATTTTATTCATTTTTATTTTTTGCTCCTTTGTGTAAAATGCATTTCTGTCTTTAAATTTAAAAATGCACTTTTTTTTTTCCATATTTACACTAATAAGTAAAGATGATATTTTTGATATTTTTCTTTTTCTTCTAAAAATCATTTATATATTTTTTGCTACTTCTTTGTAAAATACATGTCTGTCTTTATTTGTATATATGTATGTAAAAACATGTAAAAACCTAAAAGGCGTTTAAATAAATAAATAAATAAATTATGTGGTTTGACGCTGGAATAAGCACGCGATCTGTCAAAAGTCATATTTTTCGGTGGTCAAAATGGATAGTTTATCAGTTTTTTTTCAATTTTAAACAATTTCAATGTCCTGCGACCTTCTCAATGCGATTCAATTATTTTTAAAAGTAATATCTGAAATTTTATATGTTTGTATGTATTTTAATTAATTGTGATAAAAAAGAAACACGAATAAACTTTGGAATTCGTTTTTAACTTCTCTTCTTCCTAATTTTAATGTCTTTTTCTAACGGTTTTCTCCATGTTCTCGATTACACAACTAGTTAGAGTTCTAAATTATCTCTAGATTACACTGACAGTAGTCTCGATTTAACTTTGTCGTTTGTCTGTGTTGTTATAAAAGTTACTGCGCACGCGCACATATCAGTATTGACTTTTTTTTAAAATTAAGCACAAAATAACCTGTGAATTGTTATTCTAGGTAATAAATATTTTTATAATGAAGCTTTTTTTATATGGGTTATGAATAGTTAAACCGGGTATAGTTATTTCTTAGTATAAACCTGGTATAAGGAAATCTAATAAGTAAATCCCTTTATGTTTACTAGGAATGGAATGACTGAGAAAGATATTGAAAGGTGGGTGAGAGCCGGGAACAGAGTGAACGGTGGACTTAAATCAACCTTGGCAAATTAACGTTTCTCGCAAGAGGCAAAATTAGCAGTTCACAATGGAGTCCTGATCCCGACCCTAAGGTATGGAAGCGAATTGTGGACTTGTAAAAACAGGGATGAAAGTAGACTGAATGCTGTCGAAATGCGATCTCTCAGGCGAATGTGTGGTAAAACTATGTACGATAGATGCACAAATGTTGAGATCCGTTCATTATGTAAGGCTGAGATAAGCACTATCGACAAAATCAAGAAAGGATATCTGTGCTGGTTTGGACATGTATAGCAAATGAACAGCGAAAGAACGACTAAGTTACTGCGAATATTGTTGGATGTAGAAATAGAGGAAGACCGAAAAAGATATGGCATGACCAAATCTAATAAATACTTGACGATGGACGTGTTGACAGTCGGAATAAACGGCGCGCGTGCGTGAGAAGATGTATGAATGCAGAGGAAGCGAGATCTGTGTGCAAAGATGTAGTGATGTGGCGTTGTATTCTCTCTGCCTACCCTTACGGGTAAACGGCGTAATGGTTTGTTGTTGTTTTTGTTGTTGTGTAACATTCACCACTCTCCCCATATTTAAACATCTATATTCCTTCAATTATTCCGTGTGTTGATTTTTGTGAAAACCACTTCAAGGGCGCTGTACACTAGATAAATATCCCAGCACGTCTTGCAGCTACAGAGCGCATGAACAGTAAGAAATCTAACCCCCATTCACATATTTTTTTTATTTGATAATAAAGATTTAAGTTTTAATGATAATTTTTAAAAACAAGAAAATACTTATTTATAAAAATGAGAGTTAGATTACAACGAATCTTGCGGCTACAAAGCACATGGACGAGTGGAATTCAAACAATTAAAAATAATATCAATAAATTAATAAAAATAAACATTGAGTAGAATAGTAAATTTGTCCGGTGTTCATTTTAAAACGTTAACAGCAAACATAAGCAGATAAAGCGCCGTTTAACACTATGGATAACAAAATAAAGAAAAATATCTGAAGGGTAGCTTTTGTAGATTGGAAGTATTTACTGCCCCACATGTGGCTGCTTGTGAATTCCTGACAGATGGTAAATGTCCATGTGTAGGGAGGGATTATTAAAGAGGTTAAGTATTTTGTTTATTTTTATATTTTATTTTTAAAACGGTTGGGAACCCCTGAGCTCTTATCAGGAGACAGTTAGTATTATTCCTAAGGCATTCAATATACAAAGCAACAATACCAACAAATCAATGATTTATGATTTTTGCTACTTCGAATATACCGTGTTATCTTTATTTTTATTATTGTTAATTTTTTATATTATTTTTCTACCTAAGTATGTTAAGTATCAAAATCCCAAAGTTATTATATAGAATTATATTAGTTCATAATTTTTAATAGAACACTGTTATGTTAAATGTATCTATGTTTATGATATTTATAAAAAAAGGCATTTGTGCCGTGTACGAACTATAAAATAAATAATAATAAAAAAAAATATACCTATTGTTCCAAAGGATAGAAAGCCATATTGCTATATATTTGCACAGAGCTCTCGCTTCCTCTTTATTCATACATCTTTTATTTATTTGAAACTTTATATATATTTTTTTTAAATTTTATTTTATACAGAAAACATACCGTAATACAAAAAAAGTATTAAAAACAACAATTTTTTAACATAAAATAACCAATTAAGTTTTCATAAATTAAAAGATATAAACATTAAATGTGACAAAAAAAAAGAATTTTAAGTGAGAAAAGAATAATTGTTGACATTTGCGTTTTCCATGGAGGTAATAAATTAAAATAAATACAAATACCGAATGTACACTCCGAGCCATCCACGCACACACATGAACGCACATATAAAACGAAATCGCCGACGTCGGGGATCTGACAAGGCACTTCAAGAAGAAGAAGAAAAGAGCTGAAATCTTTATTGTTGTAAAGAGATTCATCTGATTGAATTATTTCATTTATAAGGCAACGCCCGAAAATAATTTTCCAAATTTTTAGACTTCTAAGAAAAAGTCCAAGGCCCAAGATGACCAGTTGGTAAAAAACAATAATTTGAGTATTTACATATCTTTGCACACAAAAGACAAGACCCTTAGTGAAGTGAAAAAATATGGATATTCAAACATGGGCAAAATGAAGAATGTTACAGTGTGTAAAGTGGCCGCTAAAACCAGCACACGACAGGCCATAAGCCCATAAGACAGGTCATAAGCCCTGTAAATGCCTATACTTTCAAATCGTCGGGCTTCTGGCAAAAGTTGGTATCTTTAAATTGTAGAAAAATTAAATGTCTTCGTTAATGGCATCAGATGATCTTTGTTGAAAAAATATTATAAATAAAAACATTGCGTATTTTCTAAATACAGAAAATAATATTTTATAATATTTAACTTCCAGTCGAATTGTTGATTGGCGATAAGCTTTTAACTTTAAAAGTGCAGATCTCACAACTAGTAAAATGTAGTTTATTTGTGCCAAACCTGACGATATTTCTTTCTCTAAAATGTTTTCCGTCTCTGTTGTAATGTGTTAAGAACAATGTGCTTTTATTTCAATAAAATAAATAACCACAAAGTAAGTGCTTCAAATACCTATACAGTTTAATATTATTTTACTTTAAACTTAATGTTTTTTCTGTTGGGTACAACTGCTCAAATAGGGATTCGACTTATATTTGCTTCTTTTTCCTTTTTTACCACCAATAATTGTTTCTTTTTTCTCATTTACAACCGATAAAAATAATGTACGCAAGTAAATAAGATCGTTAATAACTTTGTTTTAATTTCCCGATGGCATGAATATCGTGTTCGTTCAAAAACTTGTGAAGTTTTAAAATGATTTTCTTTGCACAGTTTCACGCGATTGGTCAATGCCCTTAGAAGTTTTTACAACCCTTTAGTTGGTTGGAAGATATAAAAGCGGTAGTGTAATTCAATCTATTAAATCATCGCATCTGTTTATTTATATTATGTTGGAATATATTACATAAAAAGATAATAAAAAAAATAAAAAAAATATTTAAAATTGTATTCTTAATTCACTAGTAGGTAGTCATGTCTTATTTATTTAGCTCCACAGAAAAAAATGTCTGCTTTAAAACAAGTCTACAACCTGTTTTAAAGCACAGTTTCCTTTACCTGCAGTATCTAGTTAGTCGGACTACACAGATATCTATTACCGTAAAAAAATGTAGTAGTAATTTGTAGCGAGCAACACCGACAGCCGTGAAGTTGGCAGGTCTGAACTCCGCTTTGACCCGCAACGCGTAGTCCGCTGCAACGTCAGCCCGGACGAGATATTAAACGTTGTGCATAGGAAGAACTCACTTCATTTCATCTTGACATTTCGTGTCGCCTGCCCACAGCTCTCCGCCAGTGCTCGCTATTGTAAATTCCTTATGTGCAAGATAATAGGATGATACTCGTGTGTAACTGGTTAACAAATAACTTCAATTATAATCCATTTTTCTCATTCAATCTCAAATCAACTCACGCGCACCTGTCCTATAGGATGAAGACATTGTAATTTTGTAAGTAAATTATTATTATTATTATATTCAAATTACGTATCACGTTTTGTAATATGTCCTATTTAAATATGGTTACAACCGCATTGACAACCCTGAAATTATGCGGATTAGCTGTTATGCTCCGGATTTACCTTAGACAGCATCAACATAGACTTTTTTACGTTCCAATATACAGGAACAACCCGCCTATGGTTATGCTTCTTGGAAGGGCTATCTCTATGTTGAACAATATTACTTTGGACATTGACATTTTTCACGTCTCTGGGGGAGTTTTTCGTAACAAGTTTCTCTCACTTTTTTAACATGTTATTCTCAAGATATTTTTTTTGCACCACAACAGGCCAGAAGACCCAATTGCAATGATAAAATTACAGCACAGAACACCCAGGCTTGAGAAAAATCACATAATTTTGTTGTGTTCTTGCGGGAATCAAACCCGGTAAATTCCATTAGTGAGTCAAGCGTCTTTACCAATACACCACGGAGGCCGCCATTTGTAAACCTACGTGTTATATACCTAATTTTAATGACTTTTTTTTTACATACCTATATTAATTAAGATACTTTATTTTGCCGTATACATATATGTGAATAATTGAAATTGAAATATTTACTAATTTAGTTCAATTTAATTTATATTTATAATTATCTGTGTCCGGGCGGTTAAAAAAAAGTTTTACTTGTGAAATTAAACCAGGAAGTTTTCAAATCGATGGTTGCTTTCAGGTTAAAATCCTGAATGCAATTAAGTCCGCCTTAGGTTCTGGGTTCGATTTCTACCGGGGTAGACGTGAAATATTTATTTTGAGGTTGTTCACACTGTAAGATTTCATTTATCCTGGACTTGGCACCTGAAATATTGGACTGATCAGCTTACCTTCATGTAAAATATGATTGAAATACCCTGCATTCGGTTAACAAATGCAGTGCTCTATGCACCACTGGATGCGGAAATGGGAATGATTATGATTGTGGTCAAACATTCAATTAAATGTGATTTTAGAATTGTAAATAACCAACAACCGACTTTTCTTTGTCTTCCAGTTTCGAGACATACTCGTCTCTTCGTCAGAACAATAATTATACTAACATGCAAATTCACTCAGATACAACTTTACTTTCAGATACAACGAAAAAGTATGTTAACGTTGGTGTTGGTTTCTAATAACATGGGTCCTATCAGCAACCGAATTATATATTTATGAGCAAATGCTATGGTGAAGGTGTATATGTGTGGGTTTTGCATGTTAGCATAATTAGTGTTCTGACAAAGAGGCGAGTCCGTCTCAAAACCTGTAGACGTAAAAAAGTCATGTCAACATTATTCTAATTGACTCATTTTTAAACATCATTCTAGACGTAAAGTTAATAAAAATATTAATCTTTGAAAACTCGATTTGTGCTATTCAGAATATCTTACATATAAATTTACGCCCATGAGGCATTTACGATCATTGCAACAAATGTGTGTTTTTTTTAATACACTATTGAAAAGATATAAAAACCAAAAAGGCATGCTGGGCTGCGATTATGAATGGCTATCTTTATCGGTATATACTGAGACTGTATAAACGAATATCGATATTTATGTATGAAAGTGTGTATATTTTTAAGAAAATTCAAAGCATCGTCGGTAACTGCTTATTAGACATGTTTAGAAAAAAAATATGTAAACATGTTCTATTTTTCATACAGAAAACTTAATTTTACTTTGTAGATAAAATTGAAGATAAAATGTAACTTCCCATCAGAATACGTACCCTGGAATGTAAATAAAAAATAAAACTCAACGTTACAAAAAAAATATTTATTCTGTTTTTAGTTGTACAAACTAAATACAATATTCCAAGTGAATGAAAAGGCCGTACAGAACAAAAACAGTGGTAATGTTTTCAAAGTTTAAAATAACTTTAAGGGTTAAAACTTTGTATATTTAGGTGGAAGCGATATTTCGTGAGATAAGTTTGGACATTTTGTAGAAAACTGTACACGTATGGCGAACAGGCCGCAGGGCACAAGCTACAATCATTCATTATCGGTCTAAAATTGAAACGCTAAAAATATTCACCGAAACACGCGGGAAATTTTCATCCAATGCTTTTTGAACAGTTTTTTTTAATACATTATTTTTCTACAATTTACTTTCGTTAAAATTGATTTAAGCATATCAGCTTTCAGTTGCTTGCTTAAAATTAATATTATAATAATAATACTTTTATATTCGTTTTTTTTGAGAAATGAGTATTAAGTAACGACACAATTAAAATGCTTAGCTAAGAAATTCACAGAGTGTGTTTTTGTATGAACAACGTGTGATTTACTCCAATTTATTTTTTAAATATATAGAGTAAAATATCTTTCCTTATTAAATATTTCAATTTGAGAGAGCATAAAAAAACTTTTGTTTTCAAAAATTCTGAAACTTACGTTTTAAATTATGTTTTCGATTTGCCTAAAGGTGAAATAACTGTTTGAATTAAAAATAAAGTATCCGTCTTTATTCTTTATTATGACCCTACACCTGCTCCGCTCGTGCATATTATTATTTCTTTCTTTCGCAAATGAGATTGGTATATTTTTGTGTCAAAATTATTAGTAATAAAACAGAATAAATTGATTTTTAAGGTATAAAAGAAACGCCCCGTGTAATACGAAACAATTTTAAAGAAATTTTATAAATTTGAGGGTAAACATTGACGATTACTAATGTATTATAAAATTTCCATATATAAACTTAAATCTATCAATCAATCATTTAAACATTATACGTTTTATTGATTGTTGTAGCTATTTCAAAATATTTTTCCCGAATAAAGCTACCTAACCTTATTAACAATACTTTAATCAGTCAGGCGAATGTTTAGTAAAACGATGTATTTATTTATTTTACAGAAACAAAAAGTCGACAATGATATAATAACGTAAAAAGATACGGTTTGAAGACAGACCAGCGAAGTCTCTAAATAAAATGGGGGTTAAACGTTTTTTGTTAAAAATTGTTTTTTTCTTCTATTCTTCTATATTTACTAGACTTCTATATTACCTTCTCTTAAATGTTCTTCATCTCTGTTGTAATATGTTAATATAAACAGCTCCCCAGGAAGTTGAATCCAGTCCTTGTCTACAAAAATTTGGACAAACTCAAACTATTGTTGATAAATCCACCTGGTCCATGAAGAAGTATAAAAATTGAAATTTCACCTACAAAATAGGCGTTGCTTAGTATGTAGGTGTCGGTATAAAATTATGTACTTACATCAAAACTTGATGGTGGGAGTATCGATACTATACCTTTGTAGTCGGTCGGGAGACTTTTATCTTCAATTATGACGTCAAACTGAAGCTATCTCATTTTAGAACGTAGATATGTGTACCGTTACGTACGCTTCTCCTTGATTCATATCGATGTACCTACCCAAAACTTGAAGGTAGGGGGTCGGTAGTATATCTTTATAATCGCTAGAGGGAATTTATCTTCGACTATACCGTTAAGGTGAAGGTATGACGTCTTTATCTTCCCATCATGATCGAGACGCAAAACCGTCTTTTTTGCACACTCTTATCATACTGACCGACAAACCAATTTTCCGTTGTCGTTGTCCATAGCCAAGTTCTTACCCTGAGCAAAAGGACCTTTTTTATAGTGCACGTTGTGTAGGGCTGTATAAGTGAAATAAGTAGCGCCTGTTTTATTTATTTATTTAATCCTTTATATACATATACATTTTATAAACACGCATTAATTCATTGAATAAAATAATTTATTGTATTCCTTTGTGCTTTCCTTCCTTCCCCATCCTTATTTCCGCTTTACGGGTACATGTAAACGTCGTTTTGAGCCGGTTTGATTTACGCCAATTTACAATTACGCCGGTTGGTGCCGGCGTGGGATTCCTGGGTTGGGCCGACGCCAGACGACAGTAGGCGCCGCGATTCTAATAGCAGACACACTTTTACACGTTGTTTTATTCTATTACCATGTACGCGAGCAGCCTTTTGTATGCGCGAAATTGTTTCCGAGTTAGTTTTCATTTTTTTTTAAAGAATATAAAGGTATGATTATATTTTTTACTTTAAAATTAAAAGAATATTGAAATATTTGTACTATGATTCTGCAAGAAAGAAAGCAACAATCAAAGCAAACGATGTTTTTTTTCAATAAAGTAAGAATTTATTTTGTACCGACGAACTGGTGAGTTAGTATTTAATTTAAAATTAAATCAAGAGATTATTATTTATTTTGTAAACGAATTTAAACTGTATTTATTAAATACATTTATAATTCATTATGAATTTACATATTATATAGGACAAGTATTGAATCAACATGTTAGATTGTTTTTAGAATTTCGACCCGGAACCTAACCTTATATCTATAATTATATTTATGTTATTTTTACGCCGGTGTCTCTCGGAACCGAACCCCTGCATAAAACGACGTTTACCTGTATATATTTCGTCGGCCTTGTGTTTTAGTGGTCAGCGCGTTTGCCTACCCATGAGGGTTCGATTCGCGACATGGTTGACATGAAATGTTTATTTGAAAAATGTGTTTTTACACCAGAATATTTCATAGTTCTTAGACTTGTACCTGAATCTGAACTGTAAGACTGATCTTACATTCATGTAAGAAAACATTGGTGTACCAATGCAGTTCCCTAGGCACCATTGCGTGCGTAAAGGGATTGACGATGATGATGAAGTATTTTGTTGTTTCATTCCATTTTTTATATAGTTTAAACCATTATTTTGTTGCTTTTTTATTATTTTAATTTATTCTTTAAATACCGTATGTAAATTATAATAACCATTTTTTTTTGTACTATATTTTCTATTAATTTTAATTATCTTGTTATTTATACACACTGGTTTTTGTTTGTTTCTTCAAACGTATGATTTTTCCATTATTTTATATGTTTTTAATACTGTGTCTTTTATTTGGATTGTTATTTATTTAAATTTAAATTGGTTTGTTTTTCTTTTATATTGTACCACATGTAATTATTAATTATTTTAATTTACTTTTTAATTTATTGTTGTTAATTATTATGGCTTAACTTAGGCACAGCCTAAAAAGTCATAAAATGTTGGTGAATATGAATGCAAATGTAATTTGATAATATAATAAATAATTAACATAAATATAAGGGCGGGCATATTGCTTTAAGGCAATTTTTTCCTACCTACCCAAACCATTCAGTTTGAGAAAATAATTTTATGTATGAGTAGAACAATTTGGTTTCTTTAACTAGTGCCGCTAGTCATATATCCATCGTTTCAGCATTTGGCACATTTTTTCATTTCTATTTGTTTTACCAAAGTTCGGTTTCACCGGCGCAATACATTTGCAATCTATTTATATTATTGACTTGTAATTTTTCATTTGACTAAAACAGCCAGGGGGTAAACACCTTACCCATGGTGGTATCTTTAATTAAGTGACTCTTGATCATTTAAAAAAATGAAGTTATCTACTGGGTCAGTTGTGTATGATAGTGGTTAAAATCTCCGAGGGCTAATTACAGCCGCAATGTATACAATGGCGCTTCTCAAGCGACATTGTTTTGAATATACATATAAAGGGATGAGGCAACAGGTTATCCCTGATTTAAGGCAAGCGCAACGTATTGTAATTAGCATATCTGCCGCATAGACATAAACACGTCAAACGTACAATGACGTAAATACATACAGTGTTGTGAGAACTAAGCAATTTTTAATTTTTTTAAGATGACTACTCCTTTGCTAGCCAACTTCGACAGATATTTAAATAAAAAATCACAAAACCTGTTATTTAACATTGAGTTATAGTAAATTTCAGTAGTTTTTCTTGTTACGTTCACTGAGTCATACGTGTTGTTGTGGATTTGTGGATTTGTGTGATATATAATACGAGCTAATGTAGAACTAATATTCCAGCATAATTCAGCACCTTCTTGTGTATTCAAGAAGTTGTTAAACGATTAAAATTAACGTTAACAATGAAATGAATCTTTTTGAGTCGCCTGGGAACTCACCAGATAATTTTTCTAGGGCTAAATGCTAAAAAGGCTTCCTTAAAATATATTGCATAATAAAAGTTTAGGTAACTGAAGCTTTAATTCAGGCGAGTTGACAAATCCCCTATTCAAAACACTGAAAGGTTTATATCGCGGCTTTACTGACAGAAGCATGAAGTCAACAGTATTTATATATTCCAAATATTTTTAAAAGCACTAAAAAAAGTAAAAAGTGTAGAAATCTATTTTTTTTTAAATAAAAAAATAAAAACTCTGAAAATCTTTTTTTGGTCGGTCATTACTAACATACCCTTTAGAAATCAGAATTGGGAAAATGAGATTGAGAGTGACATACAAATATAGTATATGTACTGAGGTACACTGACGGTGATAGGAACATTGAAAACAGTAAATGTAAGTTCTTAAAAACGCCAACCTAACAAATTGGGAACCACTGATTTATAATAAAAGATCTTACTATATCAATGGAAACAGTCTATTCATAATTTAAATGAACACAATTCTTCCGATATTGTAACTTACTATGAGAGAATGCTATGAGAATCGCTACTCAATCTATAGGCTATCGACAGCATAGAACTAAAGTGAGTTATGGGGAAAGATTTTGTGGAGCAGGCTTGCTTAACTCACGGCCCACGAGCCGCTTACAGTCCTTTTTTTCCTTTCTTGCCCAAGTCTTGTATTTTATAAAGATTTGTGTGACTTATGATGTCACATAAGTTGATCACGCCACTCACCAGTAGCTCAATCACAAATTACTATCGACGTGCTAATAAGCGACGTGATAACAATTTTGCACCACGATTGCTTATCGTATTCGTGATCACAATGGAACATTCGTGAACACCTTATTTAAATGTCAAAATATTTACGTTTCGGGCCCTATAATCCTGCTGCGCAATCGCATATTTGAATATTACCGGTGTAAATATAGAAAATATTCCAAAACCGCTTTTTATTTTGTTTATTTTTTATTTGTCATATTATTTATTTCATTTAGCCGGCGGTTGGCGTGTCAAACGTCAAGAAAAGCAGTCGCCATATTAATTGTAATTGAATTTTCACCTTTTTGTATTAGATACTCTTTACTATTTTGCAAATTCAATATATTGTATAATTTTTATAGTTAACGCCGATTTTTCACCAGTGAACTGTATTTATTTACGAGGAAAACAAAAAACAAACCGACGCAAGCGTTGACTTAGAGATTACACACGCGATGACTTTTTTTATTTTTTTATTTATTAAGAAAAAACAACAGTTATTTTATAAGAATACAAAATATAAAAAATAGTATATTTTCACAAATATAATGAGAGAACATGTTACACAGTAAAGAGAAAAATAAAATATTATACAAGACATGAGAAAAAAAAGAGCCCTTAAGAAGGTTAAGGGATGAGGAAATAGAGTGGAGGAGAGAGATTTTCATAATATAGTTGACCAATTCAAAATTTTGATAAAATAAAATAAACATATTTAAAGGAACATAAACTTATGACACACTGACAAATGTTTCATTTTACAGTGTTTCAAAAAGTTTTTTTTTTGAAGTCACAAAATTTCGTATTAATAATATCTAAATAGGGACAAAGTAAATTAAATTTGGAGCAGCTACGATACATAAATGCGTTTTGAACATTATGCCCGCGATAACTTAAGCATGTTCATTATTGTTCATTGTGATCGCTCAAATGCTTAGCGTGTTTTTAAGCACGTCAATAGTTATTTGTGATTGAGCTACTGATAGCTGGCAGGCGCTTGAATTTTAGGGTTTTACTTGTTCGCGGATTTTGTAGTGGCCACCTAACCCCAATACAAATTAATGCAATTACCTACCTTGTAATGGGATTCTTCCAGCTTTTATGTCCGAACTTCTCTCGTGGCAGACTCTATAATGTCTTGTGGTCAACTAGGCACTTGTCGTTTACTTGATTATTGATGCATGCGATATCCCGACACACTGATGGAATGACTTAGTGATAGAAAAAATAACTTGTTTGGCGCAACCATAAGTCAACATAAAATACAAGACTTGAAAAACCTTTATTTTAATTTTTTAAGTCAAAATAAATATTTGCTTTTTGACGATTTACTTAAATATTTCAATTTTGATGCCAA
>NW_028279526.1:0-60810 GCF_059751315.1 Micrasema longulum | reverse complement strand
ATAGGGGTCACGTGACCCCCTTACCAGACCACGTGACCGAACATTGAAATCACTTCTGGATAGGGTGATGCTTACATTTACACGAAATCGGGAAAACCTATGAATGTATTTTATTGCTTTAAACTTTAAACTAATGAACAAATATCCTTTGACTAATATAATTGTCCTTGCTGCCTGCATTAGGAATGTGGGAAATAGTGATTTTTGTCATAATATTGAGTGTTGATATAAGTTTTGTCTGTTTTATTCTATATTTAAAAAGGAGCACCAAAAGTAAACCAAATGGAAAGGGTTAAACGTCATCCAAAAGCATTTCTTTTGCTATATGAGATATTGCGTTTGTTTTTAGTTACATGTATTATTTTATTTGATTACAAGCCTTCGAAACGGAATGTCAAGTTGACGAAAGTGAATATTTTCGACACCTTCTTCTGTTCGCGTTCAATAAATAAAAAAATACAGGTACAATTACAAATTTTAAATTATAAATATTTTAATGGTTTTAGAGGTGCGAAGGTTTTCACGGTCACTTATCAATATGTTTCTTTTTTGGGTGATACCGTGTGTGTTGGATTTGTTCCGACGTTTTGGCTACCATTGCAGGACTCTTACGTTTACCCTGAAGATGGCTCCTGCAATGGTAGCCGAAACGTCGGAACAAATCCAACACACACGGCATCACCCAAAAAAGAAACGTATTTTAATAGTTTTGTTTTTTGTGATAATTTTTATTGGGTAGTTGGTAAGTTCTTGTAATATACTAAGTAAAAAAACGTATTATTATACATAAGTATAAATTGTTTATGTAGACATTTTTCTTATCTTCTAGTGGTTCTATGAAAAGTTTCGATCTTTTCAAACGCAATGAGTACAGAATTGGAAAAACGAGGATGAAAGCAGGCTGAATGCCGTCGAAATGTAAGCTCTCAGCGAATGTATGATAAAACTGTGTTCTCGTACGATAGGTGCACACATGACGGGATCTGTAAGGCTGAGATAAGCATTATTGACAAAACCAAGAAACGAGTTCTGCCTCGGCTCGGACATGTAGAGCGAATGGACAGCGAAAGGACGTCTCAAAAGTTTACTATGCGAATGTTGATGGATGCAGAAACGAAACTTACAAGAAAGCGACGTGATTGTTTGTTTGTTAGTTAGTTTATCATTGGCTTACTATTTATTATTTGTAAATCGTGACCACATTATTACGTGATATAGAACTGATTACTTTTAGTTTTTAATAATGTTTTGCTCACCTTTTTTAAAAAAAAAAGTACCTTTAGATCGTATTTTCTCCAAGCTAGATTTAAATACAAACCAAAAAAACGTATGGTCTTCCGAATTTCTGCTGTCAGCTGATACATGACATATGACCCGTATTGAACCAAAGCCATAACACGAACCTACCCTAATTGAGTGCCCATCCCCTTTAGCGAATACCTCTTTTGCCATAATACTCATTGTACAATTTTAATAATGTATTTTGCACCCTTCAGAATAGTCGCGTGGCGGTTTTGAATACCTCTTAATCAAAAATGACAAGTTTATGAATATTTAAAAATGATTTATATTATTATACTTTATAAGGAAATCCAACAAAGATACATACGGGATTGAAGGTATTTCTTGATACAATGCATAATAAATCTTCAATTAGAATTATGTACACAAAATATACATAATTACATTTATTGTTTTTTTTAAAAATATTGTTTAAATTTCTTGTAAGTTGTACGCGTGTACTAAGATGTTCATTTTTCAGATAGCAGCTAGCCCTAGTAAATCTCTGTGTATATTGTGTAATTATGCATTGAATATATTATTTTATAATTATGTTAGGGTACTTGATAGTAAATAATCGCTTAATTTGTTTGATATCGTCGATCAGTTTTGAAATATAGAATAATTGAATTAGGATGTGCAAATGACACACTGATCAAACAAATAATTATTGCACAAAAAGCTTTAACAAAAATTATCTTAAGAGTCCCAATCAGAACTAGCTCCCTCGGTATATTCGAAAATCTGAATGTAAAATCTATAAAACAACTTTATGTAAAAGCTCTGTTACTATTCACGCACAAACATTATTCTCTACCTTCCATAACTTCTTTCACAAATACAAGAGTTACTAGATACTCCACCCTGATACTACAAAAAATATAAATAATAATACAACCTTCGGTCAAAGAGGATTGGCCTACTACTCGGTTAAAGTATACAATCTACTTCCATTATTCATAAGGACAAATAATAAGTTCTCACAATATAAAATTGCTATTAATAAATGAATAGTGGAGGTGGGTTGCACACGGATCGATGAGTGGATCAAGCCAAATAGGTAAAATGTGTGTACTGTTTGTGAAATTTGGTCTATTGGTCTATATAAATTGGTTATGTTTTTTATGATTATTTTAGTTTATATTGCTAATTATGTTAATAAGATTAATCACGTTTTTAAAAATATTATTATATTATTATTATGTAGATGCCTAGATTTCTATATTACCTTCTCTTAAATGTTCTTCATCTCTGTTGTAATATGTTAATATAAACAGCTCCCCAGGGAGTTGAATCCAGTTCTTGTCTACAAAAATTTGGACAAACTCAAAATATTATTATTATTAGTATTATGTTTTTTTAATATTTAGTCTTAAAATAATACAAACAGAATAAATGAATGTCCTAATATTAACGTATATCTAATTATTATTTAAACATATACTAATTATTAACATTTCTAAACAATATACGTACACTTAAAAATAAAACTTCTATAAAGCTAACACGAATAAGATTAATTTTTAAAAACTAACTTATCTGCTAAACACATGTTTTTTTAACTGACATTTAAATGAAATAATACTTTGTTAAATAACTTATTTAAGGCATGTTTCACTTTTTGTAAAATGTTTCCCTCGGCATGGGACACCCCAGTGAGGGAACATTATTCTGTATAAAAAAAGAATACAAATAATGTAAAAGTATAAAAAAATAAATAAATATAGTAACTTTAAAAATATTATAAGTCTGGCTAATCACATGACCTAAAATATGCATTTTGCAGAAAACAGCCAGATCTAATATTGAATGATACCCCATTCAAATTTTTAATGTACGAGGTGATATTCTAAATTTAAACCATTTTTTCCTTACTACAGGCGTTTTTGAATTAATTAATTAATTAAATTGGAATGTAGGTACTTATCCACTTTAATTTATTCAATTGAAGTAGATTTCTTGAGGCATTGATTTTCCCATCAGGACCTATTCTATACCATAAGATTTTTCTTGTTCTGTGAGTGTTTTCTGTAAATTGAGAAATGCTGTTTTTGTGTTCAACACTATTTTCAGAAGGTGATTATTACAGTTTTTTCTATAAAAGCGGCCTGGCTGTTTTTAGCAAAACATAGAATTGACCTTACTGCGCCCGATAACACCAATATCTCGTTTTTTTCCAAATTGTGGACTGGCTGTTTTCTGTAAAACTACGTTCAATTGCTATATATTTAATTATACGTCAGTTGCTCGATTTTTGTTGTTATTAAAAATAAATTCCTGTTGACTTATGGTAACGATTCAATAATACCACCATGGAATATTTACCCCTATGGGGGACCATCAAAGAGGGAAGTTTACAATTTGTAGATAGGGTGTTTAGTGTAAATAATACGGTTGTTAAAGGGTTGGTGGGACCAAACAGGATATGAACGAAAGGGGATTTGCCGGAAGAATGAGGGCAGATTAGGAAGTTTATCGGTTAACAAGTTATTTAAAGGAAGTTACTTTTAAATGCGCAAGTATGAAATGTATGTAAAGGCAGGGGTTAATCGTCCATGTAAGCGATTATGCGTAGCTTACCATTATATTTGACTATCGATAATATTTTTTTAAAGTAATTTTAGTGGGATAGTAGAAAAATGAATTTATATTTATTTTTAATTAACACTAGCGTTTTTATCTCCCTTAAAAAATAAATATAAACATCTATAATCAAACCCAGCGCCCAGCTCGTTCCCAGTTCTCAGTAGACGAAAGAAACTGGCCGATTACTTAAGTTTATTTCTTCACACAAAATGTATACTGTATTTCAAAGCTCAGTCGGCGTTTTTCCTCTTTGAGTAAGCTTGCAGATTACAGATATTATTTTAAGCTCCTATATTTGGAAAATAGCATTTCAAACATTATACATGTGAAACTAGTTTTTCCGTCCGCTCGTCTTAATTAATGTTATTGGCGCTCCGCTCGGTACATGCGTCAATTTTTAGCATTTTTCATTTTAGAAGGAAACGAAGTGAACGCGGACGGAGGTGGTCACTTGGCGATCTAACACTTTTGTTGCAATATTTTTGTGAATGTAATTAATGTCAACAAATTACAACAGGGAAGTTGTAAATGTAATTTGTTAATCTTGTCCAGGTTGTAATGACTTCCTCGGGGGTGAAATTCAGTCTTTTGTCTACAAACATTTGGACAAAATTCAAAATATTGTAATAGCTGTATAATTTTTTTTATTAATAAATTTCATAAAAGGTACATGTTTTATTTTAATTCTGTGCAGATCTACTTTTATACATCTAGTAAATGTTATCACTGTAACTCTTCAAAAAAAGAGACTAATTCTTGTGCTTGGAGAGTGACTTACACTGTTCTAGTTGTTTATTTATAAGAGTTTATATAATTTTGAATATACGAGTACATGAGAATAAAAACACAGGATATATAAAAAAAAACATTAAATAATAATA
The DNA here is from genome assembly GCF_059751315.1 of Micrasema longulum. NCBI lineage: Eukaryota > Metazoa > Arthropoda > Insecta > Trichoptera > Brachycentridae > Micrasema > Micrasema longulum. The sequence continues at coordinate 56,062 of NW_028279526.1, read as the reverse complement.
CATTCATACTAATTAAAATTTAATGCAGTTTTTACACTTGTTCAAAAATTTACTTTAAATTTATTTATTGATATATTATTTTTGATAGTTTTAAGTTCATTGGGGAGATCATTATAATTTTGTACACCTTTGAAGACGAAGCTATTTTGACCATGACTTGTGTGAAATTTAGGAATTTTAATATTATGTTGGTATCTGAGTGACTTATTCATCTCAAATTCTTTTATATTTTCTTCTTTATAAATTTGAATAATGGAATTAATTTTATAAAGAGTGTCTCCTGTATGAACCTCAAATACGTTATTTATTTATTTATTTAAACGCCTTTTAGGCTTTTACATGTTTTACATACATATACACAAATAAAGACAGACATGTATTTTACAAAGAAGTAGCATAAAATATATAAATGATTTTTAGAAGAAAAAGAAAAATATCAAAAATATCATCTTTACATATGTAAAGAATATTAGTATTATAATTAGTATTCTTTCCACTTTTATACTAATATTAGTATAAAAGTGGAAAGAACAGAAGTGCATTTTTAAATATGAAGACTGAAATATATTTTACACAAAGAAAGGAGCAAAAATAAAAATGAATTAAGAAGAGAAAGAAAAATTTAAATTAAATATTTTTTTTTTAAAAAAACATTACATATTAGTAGAAAATATATGAGGATGCATAATAATACATGTATTGCAGTGGAGAACAGGAGTACATTTTTGCGTATAAGTTGTATTAAAATAATCTTAAAATTAGAAGAAGTTAGAAAAATACTTATTTAGAATACATATATAAGTCAATAAACGGTAAACAATTGAAATCAACATAGTATTATTTAGGTATTACAATTCGAAGATAGTAAATTGATACCCAATTATATAGATACACTTTAATAAATAATCTTTGTACTATTTTAAGAGGGTTTAATATATTGGCATATGCACCACCCCAACCTACAATACTATCGTGTAACAAAGATTGTACAATTGAGTAATAAGCTATTTTTAAATTATTGATTTTTGAAATTTTCCTTAATCTAATAAATATGTAAATACATTTTCTAATACGTTTAACTAGTTCACTAATATGGTCTATCCATTTTAGGTTTTGATCTATGTATACACCAAGATATTTAATTTTATATGTTGTATCAAGTACTGAACATGTAAGATCGCAGTTAGTTTTGTTGCAATTGCTTTTTTTTTTTTTTTTTTTTTTATGCCTCCACTCGTTTGCGAGTGATTTTGGCTCTTAGAAACAAGAATATTAAATTTAAAGAATATACGCTTCAGTGAACGACAAAAAAAAAAACTCATACCCACGAAAAAATATAATATAATGTGAGGTAGTTAAAATCAGTATGAAAGAGTTATGTGACAATAAAATATTATTACTGTATAAAGTAAACGTAAACATAAAATGAAATTTCGGGCCAAAAGTAAAGAGGGACATTCAATTAGACTTATTAATTAAATTATGCAAATAATATTTAACAAATTCAAATATTTTTATTATTTGTCCTTAGGAATTTAGTCAGAAGTAAATAAGTATCCAAATCATTCTGGGCTAGTAAAAATTTTACGTTAAGAGGGAACGTATTATATTCTTCACATATATTTTGAAGGAATTCACTTCTTTCGAAGAGGGGACAGTCAAAAAACAGATGATCTAATGTCTCATCGTCATTTTCACAAAGACACATTGCCGAAGTAAAGACACCTATTCTCGATAAATGCGAGGCAACGAGACAATGACCTATTCTCATTCTTGATATTAAAGAGATATTCAATTTTGATTGCTTTTCGATTTCAAACCATGGTGTAACGGGGATGGAGCATTGAATACTCTTATAAAACAACCCAGTCGAGGAATTCTGCCAGAAAATTGTCCACTCAGATCTGATTTTATTAATTATAGTTGGTACACAATCGTCAGTAGGACGACTAAAGGAGTGCGGGATGCTTCCATGAAGGCATGCTTCCTTTGCTAGGTGATCAACTCTTTCATTTCCAGAAATTCCGATATGCGAAGGAATCCAACATAAGGTCACCTTGAAATTTCTCTCGAACGCAATAAATATAAGATATTTCATTTCACAAATTAGTCCATCATTACTACCATAAATTCCAGATTTCAACTTTTTGATCAGACTTAGGGAATCAGTAAATATTATTGACATAGGAATCTCAAGGTGTATAACTTCCATTAAAGCCTCTTTTAGTGCAATGCACTCGGCAGTAAAAACTGAGGAATCGGAAGGCAGTATGAAAAGTCTACTTAATTGAAAAGTTGGAATATAAAATGCCGCACCACAACCTTGGGCTGTTTTAGATCCATCAGTAAATATAAATGTGGAACCAGGCCATTTTTCTTCTATATTTGCCAAGAATGTTTGGTTATTACCTTGGTGATTCAATCGAGCAAATGATTTATCAATACTTATATGTTCTTCTATTTGAGAGGAAAATATTAGTGCTTTAAATGGAGTAGAAAATATTGGCAAGTTGTCCCTGGGGTAAATTGTAAATACTGACTGAATATACTGCATGGACGAACACAATAAAGGAACAGATCTGCGAGCGTTTGTTTCATTTGTCATCTTTTGAGTTAGAATTGACAAGGATTTTATCAAAGGATGATCCTCAAATTCAATTCGTTTCAAAACAAATTTTATTGCAAGATATTTCCTGCGCAGCAACAATGGCATTTCACCAGTTTCTACCTGTAGAGATACAATAGGTGAGGACCTCATCGCTCCTAAAATTAAACGTAAACTCTTTGACTGAATTTGGTCTAATTTTTTCAATTGATATTTTGGCAAAGGGTCAAAAAAATAACTGCCATAATCGAGATGACTACGAATCAATGCTTTATACAACATTTTTAAGGACGACGGGTGAGCCCCCCACCACACTCGAGACACGGCTCGAAGAATGTTAAGGTTCCTCTCGCACTTTGCGACAACCTCTTCTATGTGTATATTCCATGATAATTTCCTATGGATAGTCATACCCAAGAATTTCACTGACTGCTTAATTGGGATCGGTATTTCCTGAAGTTTGATGCATATATCCGGTATTTTATGTTTATTGGAAAATATTACTAATTGACTTTTTTAAGGGAGCAACTTCTAAATAATTACTGCTCAGCCACAACTCTAGATAATGCATTATTGTCTCCATTTCGATCGCACCCTGCGTTATGTTTTTATGGTGGAGATAAATAACAAAATCGTCAGCATATTGTAAAATTTTACTCATACTTGGGAGGGAACTATGTAGGTCTATAGTATATATGTTAAACAGCAAAGGGCTAAGAACTGAGCCTTGTGGTAGGCCCTTATAAACAGTACGCATAATCTTACCAGTAGGGGTTTCAACTACTAGCTCTCTCTGGGAAAGCATATTGAATATTATACGTGATAATTTTTTTGGAATACCTGACGTACAAAGCTTTCTTTCCAGAAAAGGGAGGTTAACGTTGTCATATGCACTTGCTATGTCTACAAAACACGCAATAGTGCACATTTGTGATGTCTTTGCAGATTGTATATCCACGTATAGTAAAGCAATGTTATCTAGACAAGACTTTGCTTTCCTGAAGCCGAACTGAGTGTAGGGAAAGAGGCGTTCAGTTTCAACATGCCATTCTACTCGAGCCTTTATCATGTATTCTAAAATTTTCAGCATACAACAAGATAACGCAATAGGGCGATATGAAGAGCCTTTTGATGAACACTTACCAGGTTTCAAAATTGGAATAATAAGTTGCTGTCTCCATTTTATTGGGACCACAGAAGAATCGAGAATATTATTATATAATTTGAGAAGTTCAACGCGAAAGGAATGTGGGAAGTGTCTTATCATTTGATAAGAAATAAGATCTATACCAGGAGTAGAGTCTCGTGCATGACTGATAGCTAAAGACATTTCTTCCAGAGTAAATCTCTGAGAAAGCCAACTTGGTGACACAACTTTTTGTGCTTCCGAAAATACTTCACATTCTTGAGGAACGTACGGGGGAGCTAGTTTATTTACAAAATCTTCAATCCAATCAGTAGAAGAGCTAGACAATGATGATAAGCACCCTTTGAATCGACGTACAGCACTCCAAATTTGAGAAACAGGTGTTTCTGGTGAGAGTGAGGAACAAAACTCACGCCAACCTTGACGTTTTTTGCGCTGAAGAGTTCTTTTAGCTAATGCTTGAAGTCTCTTCAGTTCTAAAAAATTACCCAAAGACATGTTATACCTATACTCACGCATCGCTTTTTTCCTATCAGAAACTATTGAAGTACACTCATCATCCCACCATGGGGGACACTTAACTTGCTTACGTTTTGCCGTTTTCTTGGGGATAAGTTTATCTGCAACTGAGTACACTTCATTAGTTATAAATGATAGCATTGAGTTTGTATCTTCGAGTTCAAAAAAAGGAAAGCTAGTCGCTTCCAAGGCAGTTTCAAAATCTTTCCAATCAACCTGTCTCAGATCGTAACCTCTTGGCTGTCGGTTCAGATAAATTGAGTGTAAGGTTCGTTCGAAAGCAAGAATAATTGGAAAATGGTCACTTGAGTGTGAGTCGTCTAAAACCGACCATTTAATTAATCCCGCTAAGTCCGACGTGCAAATAGATAGGTCGACTGCGTTTTGATTATGTGTGGGGGGGGCAAGACGGGTAGGTGACCCATCGTTAATTATGCATAAGTTAAGGCTATTCGTAAAGTCTAAGATAGCTCTACCACTAGAATCTGAAGAATTACATCCCCATGAAATTGAATGGGCGTTAAAATCCCCCAAAAGAATAAACGAAGATGAGAGCTTTGTAGTAATAGAATCGAAGTACGAACTATCAAAATGCATTTTTGGAGGGATATATATAGAAACAAAAGAGATTCCCGATATATCTATTGCAACAACTTGGTAATTTATGTGTGTTGGTATGGTGATGTGAGTGAACGGAATTTCTGATTTGATCAATAATGCTGTTCCCCCTCTACCATCAAGACGATCGTGTCGAACCGTCTTATAGCCAGGGATATTAAAAGTGAAATTTGGTGGAAGCCATGTTTCTGAAATTGCAGCTATGTCAACATTATGTTCTTGAAGTAATGATATAATTTCGGATTTGTTTGAAACAGCACTTCTGCTGTTCCATTGTAAAATAGTAAATTGTTTTGAGTTAAGTATCCACTTCACCGCCATTTTTAATATTATGAATTAGAGAGTTAATTATAGGAATAAATGAAGCAGCGTTGGACGGTTGATATGAATTAGGATTTGATATCAAAGTAAGTAGAAGTTTAGCAATAGAATCAATTAGACTAGAAATATTTGATGGAACAAGTTCTGATGAAGTTGAATTCGATGAATTGTTTTGGGAATAAGCATTATTTTGAAGAGCACAGCCATCCGCAGGATTGGACGCCTGTCCATTCCGATAAGAGAGAAGTGATTCATGTTCCTTTGAATTCCATGCCTGAACATGTCTTGAATTTACAGCAGTAGACTTTATAGGAGGCGAAACCATTGTGATGGGAGTTGAAACGCGTTTAATATTTTTGGAAGTTTTTTCCGCATAGCTAATGGCAGATGTGGGATGTAAATTGGAAGCTTCCTTGTACGTCACATTACCAGCGGCCATTGTATGCTTTATATTCTTTTGTCGAGTCAGTTCTGGGCATGAAAAACTAGAGGCACTGTGCGAGCCATTGCAATTTACGCATTTAATGTTTTCAGTCTGGCATACTTCTCCGAGGTGAGATTCCCCACATTTGTAACACCTAGGGATCGATCGGCATTGTGTTTTCGTGTGGCCAAAGCGGCAACATTGAAAACATAAAATAGTTGGAAAAATATATTGCTCCACTTTTAAAGAATTATGAAACAAATAAACGTTATTGGGTAATGTTTGCCCCTCGAAAGTCAAAACAATCGACTGAGATGGTTTCCATGTCACAGTTTCACAAGATTTATCTTTATAATTAAGACGTCGAGCCTTAATTACCTTACCACATCCATAAGGAACCTCGATTGACTCAATAATTTCTTCAATTGTAAGATCTGTAGACACACTTTTTACAATTCCTAATTTGGTTACTTTAAATGACGGTACATAGGCTTTCAGGGAGTTAGTAACGACAAAGTTTGATGTTAAAAAATTGTTTGCTGCAACGGCAGTCTTAAATGTCAAGGAAATTTTAAATTTGTTTTCCACTCTCACACCTCCTAATATAATGTTACTAATTTTGTTGGTATATAAAAGTTTACCAAAATTGATAGGATGAAGGGGTTTTGAAGATTCTTGGTATTGAACGAACACCAAGAATGGGCCAGAAGCATTATCAGAATAGGTAAATGATGGAGAGGAAAGGTCGGGAGCAGGGAAAGGAAGTTTGCATGGTTGCAAATCAGGGGAACTGGGTGCCCTGGGTCTTTTTCTATGCTCAAGATCAGGAGGATCCCCAGGATCCTCCATACTTAAGCCTAAAACAACGAAATGCGAAAAAGAACGCAGTAACAGAAATTAAATAAAAATAAATAATAATCAAAAATCGAAAACTTGTCAAACGCTCCTCCCTCGATGTCGAGTTATAACTTGACTAATCCAGTACAATGCACCGAAGAAATATTGTTATTCACACAAAATTGTACGCGCTGATAACAAAACACACAACCGTCCACTGTCGATGCTACGAGACAACCTCTGCAATTGCTTTAGTAAATAATTATTATAACTACTGAATCTAATTTTGTTTTGTTAGTAAAAAATAGGATGATTTTTGTCTTTTCCGTATTTAAAGATAAAATATTTTTGTCAAACCATAATTTCAATTTATTAATAACGTCATTAGCTACTAAATTTACTGAGTTCCAGTTAACTCCCTTAACTAAAAAAACCGTATCATCATATGTATTCCGAAAAAACTTAAATTAATTTTTCCATTAAGTATAAAAAAAAGTCTTACAACAATGCTTTGATTTTATTTTTAGTTAGTAAATATTTTCATAATAAAACATAAATTACTGAAAAAAATTACGGTGTTTTCAATCTGTGCTACACAAAAAAAATAGATATAATTAATTTTTTAAATGTTTTTTTTTTGCTTTTGCATATATTATATGTATTGTATTTAAATAATGGAGAATATACCTACACACTTCGCAAATTATTAAAAGTTGTTTATGTTTTTAATTAAAAATGAGTAGGCATTCCGTTTTCTGTTGCCAGCAGGTAAAGCGGATAGATAATGTTGTATTTACACAAAGCATAGAAAAAAAAGCTATGTATACACTTTATTACTTATATGTATATATGTACATGCAGGTACAAATTATGAAAAAAAATATAGCTTACCTATAAAAAAAGTCACCGTTCGCCACTGGAAAAATAAATACTCCCATAATATCCATAACTCATTTGTATTTTTACGGATGTGTTTTTTTTTCGTTGATTAATTTGTATTTTTTATTCTTATGTTTGTTTATTAGGCCGAGATTATCATTATAGACAAAATTAAGATGGGAGTCCCGTCCCGTCCCGCGTCGGTTTGGACATGTAGATCGACTGGGTAGCGAAAGAACGGTGAAAGAACAGATAAAAGGATTTACGATGCGAATTTTGATGGATGCAGAAAATGAGGATAACATAGCATGACCAAATTCAAAGATATAGTTAAGTTATAAGTTATAAGTTAAGTTATAATTAAGTTATAAGTTTTATTATAAGTTATAAGTTTTGCTGATGACACCGTTCTATTATTTAACGATAAGACATGGAAGGGAACATTTTAAAAAATCTGATAAATATCTGAATGTAGTAAAGGCTTGGATAGATACTAATTACTTAACTCTTAATAAATCTAAAACTAACTTTATTCCATTTCAAATAAGTTCTAGAAACTGCTTATCTTAACATCAAACTACATAATAATAATTGTCTTCAAAGTGCTCATTGTAATTGCCCAATACTGGATAGGACAGACAATGTCAAATACTTAGGAGTTATTATTGTTATAAATTTAAAGTGGAAACAGCAGATTGAAAATATTACTAACAAACTTAAAAGACTAACGTTTATATTCAAAACCACTCGAAATATAATTAATGTACAGGAACTTTTAAAGATTTATTTTGGATTGTGTCAATTAATTTTGGAGTATAGTATAATCGGTTGGGGTGGTGCGAGTGACACAGTTTTAAAGAGTGTCTTTGTTGCATAAAAATCCATTATTAAAATAATACTCAGAGTCCCGATACAGATATCTACTGAAGAAATATTCTACAAATCACAACTTTTGACACCAAAACAATTATGCGCTAAAACAAGACTCACTTACAGATTAAAAAACTACTCTTACTCAAATGAAAGACATAACCACTACAACATATCACAAACAAATAATATAATCACTAAATCCTCAACACAAAGACAACTTAAACTAATACGAACTAATACCACTTTCGGACAAAAGGATTTTGAGTATTATTCAATTAAAATCTATAACCTACTTCCACTATTTATTAAAACAATTAGTATTGAGAAAATGTTTGAAAAGGCTATAAAAAATAGATAGTGGAGCTAGGTAGAAGTAAAATGGATTGTCTCATTTGCCCAAACCAATATTGAATCAACTGCTCTACAAGTGTATAGCTTATGTTAGGTTTTTTTCTTTTCATTGTGCGTTTTGTAATATAAGTAATATAGATGTACATATATACCTAGTTTTTAAAACTGAATATTTTGTTAATTATCTCTGTTTATTAAGTAAGTCTTCTTTGTTTATTCTCTAATGTAAAAACATTACAAAAAATTATATTGTTAAGTGTCCTCGGCACGGGTAACCTCAGTGAGGATACATTATTTTTATGATTTATTATAGTTTATAAGAGAATAATATGAATAAATAAATTTTAAAAATAAACGAATTATTGAAGATGAGCATGGCAAAGTGCTAATAATTGTCGCGTGTGCATGAGAAGATGTCTGAATGCGATGTCTGAATGCGATGTCTGTATGCAGACAAACTAATGTAGCGTCCTGTCGTCTGCACGGGAAAAGGCGTGACGTTTTGTTTGCGTTTGTTTAATAAATACAGGTAAAACCCACGACAGGCTATAAAATGGAAATTCTTTGAGGTATTAAATTTTAAATATTAATCAGCTCGATTAATTTTGATTTCACATCCGTAATACAATTCCATACACCAATGAAGTAAGAAAAATATAACGTGAATTAGCATTTTTATTACAATGGCAACATAATATTATATTATCAAATTCGGATTATTTATTTATGTAAAAACTACGTATTCACTGTTTATAAATGACGCCATAAGACTGCATTAGAAAACAACGTCTTATATTGGATTCATTAGCATAATACTCGTAGTAAAGTGTGTGATGTAATAAATTGAATTTTGTAGCTAGAGGCTTCTTTTTCTACATAACTCTCTCTTGATTCATTCTGAAATAATGAACACTAATAATTTAACTCAACACACGGACAACTTAACAAAAATAAATGCATTCGTTCATTTTAAATGTTTGTTAATTTAAAAAAATTGTGCCGTAATATTTATTCTTCTTTTATCATAAATTATAAACGCAGATAAAAAGCGGAAAACTTGAATGTGGACGAAAATATACCTTATATATCTACATTTATTGGATGAAGTGTAGTGCTAACAAACCAAATAAATAATGATATGGAGTACCTCTATCCTCTGTATGTGAATTTCTCGCTTCAGAAAATTACGTTAAGTCACATTCATATATTTTTTTTAGAACTTGTATTTATCATTGGTCGGTTAAAACTCGGTTTAAGATCGTGAAAAAAGCAACAAGGTATAACGTGGGCGTAATTACTGGCGCATAGCAAACTATTAAAATATTTTTAAAATGAGTACTCTAAGAAAAATAAGTGTATTGAGGAGAAACTTAAGCCCAACACCCACCCGCAGCTGTTGAGTCCTGGGGTACGTTCTGTCAGCTGCGCATAGAGAAAAGTTATTAAAAATGTTACTAAGGAATTTAAACTCGGTGCGAATTAAGGAGAGTTGAGGAAATGTGGATGTTCAAACATATGCAGAATGGTGAATGTTACACAGTGTGTAAAGTGGCACTTAAACCAGCCAATGACAGATCATAAGCCCTGTAAATGCCTAGACTACCATATTCCCCTCTCAAAAATGTTTTCCTTCTCTGCTGCAACAATTTTAAATATGAACAACTCCCTAGGGAGAAAATCCAGCCAGTCTGCATGCATTTGGACATACTCAAAACATTATCACATTTTTCTCATTCAACATTTGTTTAACAATATTTTGAATTTGTCCAAATTTCTGTAGACAAGGACTGGATTCAACTCCCTGGGGAACTGTTTATATTAACATATATGATAAATCCACCTGGTCCATGAAGAAGTATAGAAATATAAAAAAAATAACATTTTCAGGCGTTGTCTAATATGTAGGTGAAATAATTCAATTAGATGAATCTCACCCGCATAAATAAAGGTTTCAGCTCTTTAACTTTGCAAACATCAACGGATGAAAGAATAGAAGGAATATAGATGTTCAAATATGGGCAGAATGGTGAATGTTACACAGTGTGTAAAGTGGCCACTAAACCAGCCATTGACAGGTCATAAGCCCTGTAGAAAAATAATAAGAAAATTAAAAGTACATATTGAAATTATGATCTCAAAAATGTTAATGAAATAAGAAAGAAATAAAAGAAAAGGTTAACCTATGAAAATAACAAAGAGATTAAAAAAAAATGTTTTACATAAATAATAAATCAATCTAGGAACGTTTTGTCAAATAACCACTTACTTAATAGAAACATTTTTTTTTTTTTACTATGACATGTTTTCATGTCAAGTGGCAACAAATTAAATATTTTTGGAACAATATAATCCAACGTACGTTGTTCATATTTATTTTTAAATTTTGGTACTACTAGGCCATCAACCGATGTAAATCTTGTTAGATACTCGTAGCTGCGTCCTAATTTATTTTTATAAATCGAGCTGAACATCTGTTGGATAATAATTTTGCTCCATAAAATACCCTTAACTGGTAAAACATTTCATTTACAGTACATAAATGGAGTATTTAATAAATAAATAATGTAATGTAACGATATCCTCCATGCATCCGGACGCAGAACAAACAATAATCGAAATAAAATATCGACTTAACGCTTGTGACCGCACATCCAATCCGATAGCTCGTATCGGCGACTCGGAGTAGGATAAGTTGTGATGCTGCAATATGTCAGCTTTCACTAGCCTTGGTTCGGAATGTAAAGAAAGTAATGTTATGTAACTTAGTGTTTTATTGCCGGAATAACCTTACCTATCTGGACAGGTAGTCGGCCTCACCCTTCCTTCCTCAGACGCTGTATTATCGGAGTTATTAATAGCATATTGAAGTTGCGTCCGAGCGAATAAATGATAAGAGACCGACTGAAACAAGATTTTCAGCTGAAACCGAATTTTGGATTCTGTTCTTGTTTGGGCTGAATCTGAAACTTATTTAAATAATCGTATTTATTTATTTTATTCATTTTATCTATTTTATCTATTTTATTTATTTTATTTATTTTATTTATTTTATTTATTTTATTTATTTTATTTATTTTATTTATTTTATTTATTTTATTTATTTTATTTATTTTATTTATTTTATTTATTTTATTTATTTTATTTATTTTATTTATTTTATTTATTTTATTTATTTTATTTATTTTATTTATTTTATTTATTTTATTTATTTTATTTATTTTATTTATTTTATTTATTTTATTTATTTTATTTATTTTATTTATTTTATTTATTTTATTTATTTTATTTATTTTATTTATTTTATTTATTTTATTTATTTTATTTATTTTATTTATTTTATTTATTTTATTTATTTTATTTATTTTATTTATTTTATTTATTTTATTTATTTTATTTATTTTATTTATTTTATTTATTTTATTTATTTTATTTATTTTATTTATTTTATTTATTTTATTTATTTTATTTATTTTATTTATTTTATTTATTTTATTTATTTTATTTATTTATTTATTTTATTTATTTTAATTATTTTAATTATTTTATTTATTTTATTTATTTTATTTATTTTATTTATTTTATTTGTTTTATTTGTTTTATTTATTTATTTCATTTATTTCATTTATTTAATTTATTTAATTTATTTAATTTATTTCATTTATTTCATTTATTTTAATTATTTTATTTATTTTATTTATTTTATTTATTTTATTTATTTATTTATTTATTCAAAATTACACTAGTTATAAATATTTGTGAACTTGTTAAGGCTTTTTAGGCTATGCCCGTATCAAGCCACAATAAAAATACATAGTTATATTAATTAGATCAAATTATAATAACATAGAATAACAATCTAGAAAAAAAGGTAAATGTAATAAATAATCAAATTCCAAAGAATACAGTGCAAAAAGATAATCAGAAATAATTAAGAATCACACATAATCAAATATACAAAATAGTGATATCATTCAAATTGAACTAGATTCCAGATGAACTAGCTGACAGACGTCTTACGCTTAGATCAGCTACATCTACGTCGAAAGGAAAAGTTATTATACCTCTACGCAAACAGCGCACTTAATTCGGCGAACGTGCATTTGCGGTCGCAGGCCCTACGGCATGGAATGCTCTCCCAGCAGAAATCCGAAACTGTGAGAGTGAAGTGATATTTCGGAAGAAACTTAAAACCCACGTGTTCTCTAAATCATTTTAATAAATTCTTAGCATGTGGTGGAAAAGTAATATGAAAAGGTACATTATTTTTATTAAATTAAAAAGTTAAAATTAAATTTATATCTTTATATAATCACTTTGTAAAGCGCCCTTGAGGTATTATATTACGAAAATGGTGCTATATAAGTTATCCATAATTATAATTATTATTAACGAAATAATAGTAAAATGTAATGGTATTAAAAAATATATAAAAAAAATAAGAATGTCATTTAAATCAACAGAAAAAGAATTTATATATAAAAGCATAATTGAAATGAAAATTGAGACTTGTTTTCTAGAAACTCACTTAATACTATAGTAAGAAATAGGAGCAGTAAATCATATGCCAAATAATAGTACGCACTAAATTAAATTATACATATGCTAACTTATATCTTTATCTTTATAAACAAGGTGACTGGAACTGAACCCGCCATAGCAAATTCGCACATAGAGGTCATTTGCTAATTATTGGATCTTACTTTACCCATCTAAAGTTTTATACATAGAATTATCGATTTTAGCTTTTAAATTCAACTCTTAATTGATCAACAATATTTTGTGTTTGTCCAAATTTTCGTAGACAAGGACTGGATTCAACTCCCTGGATTTGGAAAGAATTGAAGGAATATAGATGTTAAAATATGGGCAGAATGATGAATATTACACAGTGTGTAAAGTGGCCATTTAAACCAGCTATTGACATGTCATTAGCCCTGTAGATTTCTAGATTTCTATGTTACCTTCCCTTAAAGGTTCTTCATCTTATGTTCTTCATCTTTTTATTTTTATTTTTATACCAACTATACTTCTTAACTCTGTTCCTATCTTTTATTTATTTATATTGTATTTTTTTTTAAATTATGTTATTTATATACTCATCTTTTTTTTATACCAACTTTACTACTAAACACTGTTCTATCTTTTGTTGCTTTATATTGTATTTTTTTAATTTTATGTTGTTTATATACTCATATTTTAAATAACTTTCATAACGCCTTGTGGGCGTGAAAAATTAATAAAATAAAAAATCTCAGTTGTAATATGTTAATATAAACAGCTCCCCAGGGAGTTGAATCCAGTCCTTGTCTACAAAAATTTGGACAAACTCAAAATATTGAAAATAAATTACATGGTCCATGAAGAAGTACTGAAATTGAAAAAATAACATTTTCAGGCGTTGCCTAGTATGTAGGTGAAATAATTCAATTAGATGAATCTCACCAGCATTAATAAAGGTTTTAGCTCTTTAACTTCACAAACATCAACAGATAAGAGAATCGAAGGAATATAGATGTTCAAATATGGGCAGAATGGTGAATGTTACACAGTGTGTAAAGTTGCAACTTAAACTAGCCATTGACAGGTCATAAGCCCTGTAGATGCCTAGACTTCCATATTGCCTTCTCTTAAATGTTCTTCATATATGTTGTAATATGTTCTTAATTTATATTTTATTTTGTTATTGTATAATTTCTTTAAAATATGTATGTATTTCAAGTAATTAATAATGTGTATAGTACGAGTATAATTATATTTCATACTCGATTTTTTTTATTTTTAATCTTTTTATTTCTAAGCACTCTTTATACCACATATATGTAAATGGCAGAAATGCCGTATATAAATAAATAAATAAATAAATAAATAAATAAATAAATAAATAAATAAGTAAATATGTACATCTACTACCTGCATCTAATTCACTATTTTTGGTTGTGAATTTTTACAAAGAAATATAAATGTTCATGGAAACAGAGAGAGAGGGAGGAAAGTAGAGTTGGAGCTATACAATGTCTTCTCCCTTTTATGTACTTTTAATTTAATATTCATATTTTTACTTTTTTAGAATTTAATTATTTTTCCCCCTCTCCTCCTGCATTCATAATAAATTAGTGTAAAATCTGTAATTGGTCTTACTTTTTTTAATTGTTCTTTTGTACCTTGTATTTATATAAAGACTGTTTGATTTCCTTAATAAATAAATAAATTAAGAATAGTCCGGAAACCGCATTCAAGCATCAAACAGAAGGCGACTAAACTATTCATAAATGAGTAGTTTTACGTTTTGACCCATTAGTTTCATTGTAGACGTCGCTCAGTACGCAACTCCCGATTTTAATTAAACTATGCCGTGGCGTGTCCTTTTAAAGTGTAGAAATACTGCTAGGATCTTAAAGAAACCGGATGGAATCACATTTCATGTGTAATTAGCAAATGAATGTGTAAGTAGCAAATACATTACTTAAAAATGTAATTATTTTTCCATCTGTCAGATTGTCGGAGAAAACAAAATGGAAATTTCATTAGTGTTGCCAGGGTTCTATAACTTTTTTATCCTACTTTGCTCATCTAATGAGAGAACTAATGAAAACTGGACCTCGGATTAAACAACTCTGTGGTGGATATTTGACCGAAATGATCTTTAAAACATCTTATATGCTATAAAAATATTCGTTTTATGTAAAATAAAATTTGTTTTAAATTTAAGTTCAAAGTTCATTAATTCGATTACTCTTATTAAATGACCCTTTACTTATCTACTCTGTTGTGTCAATCAATGTTTCCGCGTGCACAATAAAATTTTAGAGAAATAAACAGATTATTTTTTACCTTACTTATTAATTAGCGCTTTTACTCTCTCGATGGACTCAAAACCATAAAAATGTTTTTTTTGCCGCCATTTTTGTCTTCATGTCCGTATGCGTTTCATGAGGTTAATGCGCCAGCGCGCGATCGTGGGGGTAATCATTGTTCCTCGTATATAGCATGCCTAAATTTTTTCCGCAACAATGTCCTCTCCTATCAATTGCTGTTTACACGCGGACAACGGTCGAGTCCTGGGACAGAACAATATTGCATTGCCACGTGTAAACGGCCTGTAAACAAAACTGGAAGAGAGAGCGGATACGCCCTTAAAACTGAAGTCAAATATTTATTTATATTTCAGCTGTGGTTCTTAATAATTCTTGTTAATGTTTTTTACGACTGGGCGTAATCGGGGGGCGAGCTTTAACTACACTAGTCACCATGAGCCCATGCACATGCGGGTAAAGCAGTTATTATTTTATTTTATCCAATTGTATACAAAATATGAGGGCCATAATAGTAATTAATTCGTTAGTAATTCAGCGTTCATTTGAATGCTTCAAACTGAAGTGGAAACGATTATCGAATTGAGTTCCCGATAGCATATAGCTTTATTGATTCGAATTTCGAATATATTATTATTACATTGTCATTGACCACAGCGCCCATTATTATGAACGCCCATATTTTGGTTTATTTATTTGGAAAAAAAAACAGTTTTTACATATTGGCCTCGAGAGGGGAGACTACACTTACGGAGAAATGGAGTCAATGTTCAAAATCTCAAGACTACAAAAACGTAGAAATAACATTGACTCCATATTTATGTTTAATTTGCTGAATGGCTTAATTGAGGTACCATCGTTACTGGAACAAGTGGCATTCAATGTTCCGATCCGCCGGTTGCGAAATAATATTGTGCTGTTCCTCGATCAACACATCACAAACTATGGCTTGCATGCAACAATGTCCCGATTGTGTCGTATTGTAAACTCGAGACAAGATCTGGACTTTTTTGGTGTAAGTCTTTATAAATTTAAAAATTCACTAAGATGGACCGGATCTTGTCTTGAGGTAGTAATTTTTTTTTTTTTTGTCCTAACTTTAATTTTATTTTATTTTATTAGTGCCTGTATTTATTATAAGATATTGTATTTACCATTGTTAGAATGGACTGCATAAGTCCGTCAAAAAAATAAATTTATAAAAATAAAAAATACTAAATATTAACTACCTTAAATCAATACTAGTACTCAATGGAAAAGGGGGAAAGGAGGATAGATAAAGGAAGAGGAAGGAGATGTTTCTTCAGACGGGATTGAAACAGAGATACTGTAGTAACATCTTTGATGGTGGATAGGAGATGATTCCACAGTCGAGCTGCATGGACACTTTATGAGTTAGAGAAAAAAAAGAAATTTTGGATAGGTATTGCAACAAAAAATATTTAGATACGCTGCAATCGGAGTGCCAATACAGTGCCCTATGTGCCACTAGGTGCGGGTAGGGAAACGGTGTACAAAAGTAAGAATACTTTTTTTTTTGCACCACAACGGGCCAAGCGGCCCAATTACACAGGTGAACTACAATACAGAAAACCCAGGCATTGAGAAAAATCACGTTTAATTTTTCGTTCTCACCGGGAATTGAATCCGGAACCTTCCGTATCTGACTTTAGCGTCTCAACCACTACCACGTGGAGGCCGTCTATATGATTATATGCTTTTTTTATGTATGAACGTTTGTTAACCGGATAAATTTCGTCACTAATATTCCTTAATTACAAATCCTTTTGACTAAAGGTCAGTTGCTCCAAATAAATTTAAATTGTTGCGTTTTCGTCGAAACTGACAAAACAAATTTCATGAAAAGGGGAAGTTGAAGAAACGAATTTTGGTCCATTTTTACTACCCAAAAATAAAGGGTAGTAAAAATGGACCAAAACCGGGTGGTGGTCCCGTGGCTAGTGTTGCGGACTCACGAATCAGAGGTCCGAGTTTCGAACCCCACTCTACCCCAACTTGATTTCCATTTTCTAATAGTGAGTTATTTACATAAGTTATTTACATAAATATTTAATTTTGTAATTTTTAATAAATAAATGAATAAATTAATGAATAAATAAATAAAAAATCTTCTTCTTCTTCTTATGGTTCCTCTCCCCGATGGAGGTTGGAAATCATCATTGCGATTCTTACTTTATTGGCAGCTGCCCTGAACAAGGACTGAGTGCTGCAATGGAACCAGTCGCGCAAGTTTTTAAGCCAAGAGATGCGCCTTCTACCTGCACTGCGTCTCCCTTCAATCTTTCCCTGTAGAATGACTTGTAAATTTTTATATTTTTCGCCTCTCATCACATGCCCAAAGTACTCAAGTTTTCTTTTCTTTATAGTCTTCAGTACCTCTTTATCTTTTTCCATCCGTAGGAGAACATCATCGTTTCGGACTCTATCCACCCAGGAGATTTTTAATATCCTCCTGTAGCACTACATTTCAAAGGCTTCGATCTTTTTTGAAGTGTTTTGGGTGAGTGTCCACGTTTTGACGCCGTAAAAAAGTAAAAAAATAAATAATAAATAAATAAAAAAATAAGGTAAAAAAATTAATAAATATTGTTATTATTTGTCTTGCAGAAGGAATCAAATTCAGCTATCTTGTGGTGTAAACAAAGTAATTTAAAAATGGATAAATTAGAGTTGTTTTTTGGATTTCGTTAAATTCTAAAATTAATGACGAGACGTTTTGACCTCAGTAGTCGTGACATTGATTTTATTGTTCCGACTATTTCCCACTTCTACAGAAGAACAAAGTTCATCAGACATTGGACTAGAGAAATTGTTCAAGCGACTGTTATCTTGTTTTCCGTTCAATTATTTCTATTTTCATTTCATTTCATTAGCACGCTATATATTAGCTTAGCGTGTAAAATACTGTTTCCAAGCTAAATTGTATTTTTTTTACAGTGTAGCCTAATTTAGGAGAACTTTCAAGATCTTTCAGAATATTTAAATAAGTAAATTTTGTATCCCGTGTGAATTGTGTTGAAAAGGCTATAAAAAATGGATAGTTGATCTGGGTAGAAGTAAAATGTATTGTCTCATTCGTCCAATCCAATATTGAATCAACTGTTCCACAAATGTAAGGTAAAGGTTATGTTTTTGTTACTTTATTATGCGTTTTCTAATATATGAATTCATAAATCAAAAATAAACATAAATACGTAGTGTTTAAAACTGTGTGAACATTTTGTTCATTATCTTTGTATATTAAGTATTCTTTGTATATTCTAACATGTAAAAATATTTTATTAAATATATTGTTATGTGTCCTTGGCACGGGTAACCCCAGTGGAGTCACATTATTTTTATTATTAATCATTGTTTATAATGGAAAAAAAATAATAAATTAATTTTAAAAATTAGTCAGTTTATTGTACGTTCTAAAACATTTTCCTTTTTATTTTTTCAAAGCTTTCTGTATTTTATATTCTTCACATTTCAAGACATTTTAAGAAGTTTTCCTTTTATACTTTTAAAATATTTTTTATGTGAATGCGAATGAACATTTTATGATTCGTTCTCGGTATCATGTAAAGTTTTGCCTCGACCGATATTTGTGTACTTTCGAGCTCTTCGTGTGCAAAAACAAAAGGTTTTTTAAATTTTGGGCTTGTGTGGGCACTGCGCGCTCTCTGTTTAATTGTATCTCTTGAACGAGTTGGTCGATTTTAGTGATCTAGGTGCCTACGGAGAGCTGAAGATGTTCGTAAGACGTAAATTGACATACGCCCTACGTTTTATATTTTGGTTACCATCGACCAATTTTTCAATGGTTAGCTATAAGTACTAACGATTTCGATGAAAAATTGTTAGACATGCAGAAATAAGAATGATTGAATGAACTTTTATATTAAGATACCTTTTTTATTGCTTTTGAAATAATATAGGGAATCGGAATCACATAAAATACTTGTTTAAACATGTCCAGCAAAGTTAATTTCACCTTTTTTATTTGTCATTATAACATTTTTATTTTTTATTTCCCGATCCGGATATTTGGCAATCTGGATTACGAGTTCGTACAAACTGAGTTTTACTGTCATCATCATCATCATTCGCATTCCGTTCCTAATGGTGCATAGGGTACTGCATTAGTAACCCAATCGCAGAGTATCTTGATTTTTTTTTGGTGATCAGTATTATGCTTCAGGTGCGCCCGTCCAAGGGACTATAAAACATTTTAGTGTATAAAACACGTTTTTTTAAATACAATTATTTAATGACAACCATGTCGGGAATTGAACCCGAGACCTCTTGCGTGGTAGGCTAACGCACTGACCACTACTAAAAACTACTGTAGTTATATAAAACTTTAAATATAGCTACAACATCAACCTTCTATGTCCTCTGTAGCTGGAAGACGTGTGATCTAACTTTTGAGTAAAAATTAAATACGCTTTTTTGTCAATTTTGTTCGCAAGTAAGGAATATCTGTAGCTGCAAGACATGAGTACACACCAAAAAATGCCATGCATAATCATTACCTTTCCAATACAATGAAATAAATACAAAATTAAACAAAGGTATACATGGTTTAATGGCGGACTTACTGCCACAAGCAATTTCTTGCAGACTGACAAAAAACAAAATTAAAAAATATAAAAAAACTTAATTTTAAAACGGTAAAATGGTGCAACGCGTATGTCCACCATACAAGAGGTCTCGGTTCGATTCTCGGCATGGTAAATATGAAACATTTATTTAAAAGGGTGTTTTCACACTAGGATATTTCATATTTCATATTCTCTGGGCTGGTACCTGAAACGTGAGACTGATCATCTTACCTTCATGTAACAAAAATGATCAAGATACGCTGCGATTGATGTACCAATGCAGTGCCCTATGCAACATTAGGTGTGGAAATGGAACGATGATGATGATGAAATTAATCAATTAATTAATGAACAAATAAATAAAAATTTTGAGAAAACACAAACCGTTAAAATATTAAATAAGATTATGGTGTTTATTGCTAACATAATTTACATTTAATATGTTTTAATTATAAATGTTATTAAATATTTGTATATAACCACTTACCGACTTTTTTGTCCACCGGTTTCGAGACGTACCTGTCTCTTCGTCAGGACACCAATTAAACCAACATGCAAAACCCACTATACACCTTCACCATAGTTGTTGGACAAAAATATAAAACTAACACGACGTGCATTTATAAGCACATGCACTGATTAGGACAAACATGCACTGAATAAATTATGAAAATATTCTATGTTGTTTGAGAAATAGTTAAAATAGTTAGAGGGGGTGGAGGGAGGTGATGAGCTTTATAGGTTGAGGGTGACCATTTGGTTTTGGACATCATGTTGGTTTAATTAAAGTGTCCCGACGAAGAAACGAACACGTCTCTAAACCGGTAGACATGGAAAAGTCGGTAAGTGGGTATACAAGGTGTTCATCAAACCCTGTCACATCCGAAACGACGATGATTAGTATGAGCAAGAAGACATATTGGCACATAATAATAATTTTTTAGAACAAATAAAATTTCAAAAAACAAAATATCAAAAAAGCAAATGGTTGCTTACTTCTGCTGGGGAGAAACGAGGAGTGGGAGGGGGGAATCTGATACTGCGCTGCGCTCCCCTCACTTTTCCCCTGCAGAAGTAAGCAACCATTTGTTTTTTTTTTTTTTTTTTCCAAATATTTTGTTAAATATGCTTATATGTCTTCTTGCCCATACTGATCATTGTGGTTTCGAATGTGACAAGGTTTAAAAAACACCCTGTGTAAAATATTGAATAACATTTAATAAAATGATTGACCACAAAATTAATGCTTGAAATATTAATAATACTTTTTAATTCATTCAATCGCATCTTCCATATCCACTGTGTCGGGATTCGAACCCGAGACCTCTTGCATGGTAGGCCAACGCGCTGTCCATTACACCGCGAGGCTGACTGCCGCTTGCCGTGCATAAATCATCCGAATAAAAAAAATGGAATAAAAATTAGCAGATTAGCTGACTCTTTAACAGTTGCTATTATAGGTTCGCACTAGTAATTTATTGTAAATTTACCGCGCTAATGTTTATCATTTCTTAGTACCTAATGTTTCTGCTGTGGGCGAGAGGCGCGGGGGGGGAGACAGCGGAGGGGGAAGCGCTGCTCTGTTGCGTAAATATTACATACACAGCTCACAGAAAGTAAAACCGGAGAAGGAAAAAGAAAGTGAGCGCACTGCAGGCGCCACAGCCACGGGTTCTCAACTTTTGAGGAAATACACGAAAAACAACCACGACAAAAATATTATCAGACTATCGTTCGGGCGCTCAAGCTATAGCTGATACTCGATCGGTAAATCCATTAATTAATTGATGTATTTATTGATTTTTATTTGGGAAAAAACAACAGTTTTTACATATATTGGATACAGAAAATAAGAATATGCATAAACGAAAATTGTGAAAACAGTCAATATAAATTTTCCATGGCAGTGTAAGCTATTAATTAAGTACATTATTGGTATCAAAATAAAAGCAATTTAACAATTAAGAGATGATAGGCACTTAGAAGTTACAAATAAAATAAAAAAATCATATATTTATATACAGTAATGAAAATAAAGTAAATACATAAAAGATCAATTTAAATTTAAATAATAAGAAAAGAAAAAAGTTATATAAAAATAATGCAAAAGGTACAAAATATAATAAAGAACACACGAGTACATACGTAATTACTGACATTGTATAATTAATTGTAGATATTCAGAGTAAAATTAAGCACCTAAAAATCAGAGGGATGATTTTTCAAATATGCTGGATAAGAGGACATGCTGGTATCGTAGGAAATGAGAGAGCGGATGAAAGAGCAAGAGCCGCAACTTGTAAAAGAACGGCACCTTTCTTCTCAGAATTTCCCCTTAGCTTTGCTTAACGCTGTATAAAAAAAATTCGCAGCAGCGTTGGGAGCATCATTACTGCGCTTCTTCTACAGGTAAAATCACTAAAATATTTTTCCTAATGTTGGCTGATGCAGCAAACTTTCGCCGTCATCACCAAAGTACTTTCGAATCGACCCAATTTTTTACCGGACACGGTGCTTTGAGAAGTTGCCCATATAACTTTAAATTAAGGAATGATACCTATTCTCCATGCGATGATATTTCTTCACAGAGTATCGAACATCTGTTATTTCAGAGCCTATTTTTTAGTTTACAACGCCATAAACTTGAAGCAGAATGCAGGAAAGATGGAATAACCTTAACAGATATCCAAACTGTAGTTAAAAGTATTTATCACTCGCCATTGTTCTTGAACTTTGCAACAATGGTGATTGAACTCATAAAGGTAATAAACCAAAATTAGTGATTAAATATCCCATTTCCAAGACAAACAAAAACTATTTTTTTCGATTACCTTAGCCTTGTACATGACACGTAAAGCTACAGGGGTCCAAATATATATATATAAAAATAAAATTAAAAAAGACACGTGATCAATCGATGCTGACTGTCTAATCAATTTAAGATTCTATCGGTCAATCAATTTAAAAATTCAGTATAGCATTACTCATTGTAGAACCTATCCTAAAAGTACGATCATATGAATTTTTCTAAGAGTGAAATATGTATGGGTCATAGTTAAAAGCGATTTCTTAGGATGTACTGCCAAGTAAATTTTTTTGTAAATAACTTAGTAATTTTATTGACAGTACAAATATGTTATAGGTAGCTACAAAGAAACAGGGATTTGTTGCAATATTATTTATTTATATTATTTATTTCATAAATTTACTGCATAAAATAAGTATACATATTTAGTAACAGGGAATTTATATAAAACTAGTGAATAGAAAATGAAAACCGAGTGTTCTCTGTTTAGGATAGTCTCCATCTAACATGGCTCAGCCTGTTCTAAGATGGATTTTTTTTATCTTTTAAAGCATAAATGGTTCTATACTAATGTCAATAACAAAAAAAAACTACTTCATTATAAATGCCTAGCTAATCAAATGTAAGAAATTAAAAATCGTTATTATACAAATATATAGTATATATATGTGCCAAGAATACGTGTTACTTAAGCATAAATAATAAAGTACAGTTTATAATAAAAAACAAATATAAAGGAATGAAATTCGAGGTTCAAACTCCACTCTACCTCAACTTGATTTCCATTTTCTAATAGTGAGTTATTTACAACTCGTTGAAAATGGCCAGCAAAATTGAAATATTTGGGTAAATTATAAGAACGTAAATATTTTTTTTTTATTAAAAAAAAATACAAATAAAAATATAAATAATATGTTTTATATAAAGTACTACGTTTATACTCGTAAACATCATAATATTCAATACTAGCACCAAAAGATCTAGTGAAATTAACTCTAACGGACGATTTTCTCATCTTGTCAACGCATGCGCAATCTTTCCAGTGTAAATTCTGTTTTGCACAATCCTTTACCCTGAATTTGTATGAAATATACCATCTCTCCTAAAATCGTTATTTGAGCGAGACAGACAAGGCTTCACACCAATGAATTTCGTGTTAGAGGGAGAAGACAATATACATATTCCGGGCATTGCCAACGCATGCGCAGATTTGAAGTTTAAAGTTCGTTTGTAATGCCACATCGAACATACGTAATGACATGATACTCGTATTAATACGAATTTAGTTACCTATAACGTGCGTATTATGTTTGGCGCATTCAGCGTTTTTTTACATTTTTACTTTTTTTTTTTGCACCACAACAGGCCAGGAGGCCTAATTACAGTGATAGAAATACATCACAGAGCACCCAGGCTTGAGAAAAATCTCATTTTAATTTTTGTGTTCTCACCGGGAATCGAACCCGGAACCTTCCGTGCGTGAGTCAAGCGTCTTGACTACTACACCACGGAGGCCGCCACGGTTTCTAGTTCCGATGCGCGGGCTGTCAAATTGTTGCCCGTTTATGAAGTCAGATCTATCACATTAATATATTATAAAACTTAAAATAAAATTTGACAAAATAAAAAGAAACGCACTGCCAGTGTTTTCGGTAAGGAGTCGCCAGTGGTCGTAGTTCATTGATCGATGACACACACGTGTATCATCTTTGTATTTCACCTGAAATATAAAGATGATACACGTGGGAACATGTGGAAATAACAAAACAAAGAATCTTTAAAAGCATACATTGTATCCCTTTCCTCATTGCAGTACAGTCAATTTATGATCAATCCAATACGCATGGTCAGTACAGTCACCTTTTTCTTAGTTCCCAGTATTACAGTAAAGAAATACAATGTTTATTCCAAATTGAAACCGCGGCCGCATGCTCCAGATCCCGCTTCGGAAAAGAATAAGAACGTAGTTATACAAACAAATCAAATGACACCACACCCAAATACATTAGAATAATTTACGTTTACTAAAACACATAAGTGCATCAAATTATCAAGACACTACTGGCAAAGTCCTAACCCAGATCCTTACATGATCCCTACAGAACTCAGGCGAAATTACCTCTCGTCATGACACTGATCCCTCGCGAAAACCCTAATTGTTCTAATACCAACAGTAGGAACATTTTGTGCAAAGACCCTAATCGTCCTAACAACCTCTCAAAAGGGCAGATGAAACGGGTCTTAGAGCATGGTCAGCACGTGGTTCTCTTGAGTAAGTACGCAAGATTGTCCACAATATTGCACATAAACTTACAAGCGGCGTGGCGCAGTTGGTTAGACGGTTAACTTTGAAACTGGCATCGCAGGTTCGATTCCCGTCAGTTGTAAGAAAAAAAAATCTAAGGAATATTTATTATCTCAATTAGTCTGGATGTTGTAGTGTATTTTTTATTACTTTCTTCCATATCCTCTCTTTCCCACCTGCTGACAAAACTCTAAGATAGAGGCTTAGTGGGTTATACTATTTTTATTTTTAAAAAAACTTCCGTCTTTATAAAAGCAACGTCCTTCAGTACATTAATTTCTTTCCTACCAGGGAGATATGAAGGACAAAAGAACGCGACCTATAAAAATACCACAGAGTATGGTAAATTCAGTCAGCCCAACCAAGTCAGCTCAACGCAGTCACTCAGCTCCAGCATGAAGTCCAAGTGCAGTCAGTTCAACTCCTAATCGCCGATACTCTCGGGCTTCACAACAA
The DNA here is from genome assembly GCF_059751315.1 of Micrasema longulum. Lineage (NCBI taxonomy): Eukaryota > Metazoa > Arthropoda > Insecta > Trichoptera > Brachycentridae > Micrasema > Micrasema longulum. The sequence continues at coordinate 30,502 of NW_028279526.1, read as the reverse complement.
AGTTCAGTTACAGAATAATGCTTCCTCACTGGGATGGGGGTGTCCCGTGCCGAGGGAAATATTTTACAATAAACATAATGAAACATGCCTTAAATCAGTTATCTAACATAGTTAACACAACAAGAAAAAAAAATCGTAATAAATCTAAGTTACATTATTATCATCATAAACAAATAAGCAAAATAAACTTAAATTGTCATTAAAAACACAATTAATTTATATAAACTTGCAGACAAAATTTCATAATCAGGAAACAATTTTTAACCTATTTGGCTTGATCCACTCATCGATCCATGCGCAACCTACCTCCACTATCCATTTCTTAATAGCTATTTTATATTGAGAGTACTTACTGATTATCCTTATAGACAATGGAAGTAGATTGTACACTTTAACCGAGAAGTAGTAAGTTGTTTTTGCGGCATCAGGGTGGAGTATCTAGTAACTCTCGTATTTGTGTTATGAGTTATGGAAGGTAGAGAATAATGTTTGTGTGCGTACAGTAACAGAGCTTTTACTAAAAGTTGTTTAACAGATGTTACATTGAGAACTTGGAACACCGACATTGTCTCTTCTATCGTAAAAATGGTAAGAATTCATTATTATTATTACCTCAAGAAAAAATATCTTCAAAACGTTTGAGAATCACCGCAAAAGAGAAAGATCAGCCAATTGACTTTTACTTTCGTTCGGATGTGAATAAAAACTGAAATAGACATAGCTAGTTCCTATCGGGGTGTTATATAAAATAAAACCACCTCATAAAAAGGCTGCAAACAACGCTTATCGTCTAGATAAAATCACGTTTAATTACTTCTCATTTTTCTACTTCGAACACTAACGTCCTAGAAAAAACTACCTTTGTACAATTTTAAATGTTAATTATAAAATTATTACTTTGCTCACGTCATACATAGCTTCGTTAATCAAAGCTATAACTTATTTTATACCTATATGCACAAAGTCATGACTCGCTATTCGTCAGCTGATTGTATGTTTTTTTTACTAAGAGGAGAGAATTTCAACACGTATCACGTTTTAAAAATAACACGCTATCTATTAATCATCATCATCATTCACTTCTCCACACCGGTGAACATGGCGCTATACTAGAGCCTTAAACTGGAAAGATGTGACATTTTGTCGCCCACTCGACCATAGTCGATTGGGCATCTCGATTGCTTTGTCATAATGCTATTCTTGAAAATCCTCCGACAATTTAATTACAAAGACGAATGAGAAAGTGGAAACACTAACAAATCTGTATTTATCAATGGCCTATGGCTCTCCTGCCACACGTAAACTTTTATTGTTTCTTGTCAGACTTCTTCCGTTGAATATTTTGTGAATGGAACATTTTGAAAAAAAAAATGTTTAACTGAGCCACTGCAACATTGATAAATATTATTTGCCTTTGACATACGAGTAACACACATCTACATGTTATTAGAAATATTTTACATTTATTTCATGGATTTAAAAAACATATTGTATGAATATATATCTCAAAGTAAAAAAGTGTGTAAAGTAGCCACTTAAACCAGCCAATGACAGATTAAAAGCCTAGACTTCTATATTACCTTCTCTTAAATGTTCTTCATCTCTGTTGTAATATGTTAGTATAAACAGCTCCCCGGGGAGTTGAATCTAGTCTGTCTGCGAAAATTTGGACAAACTCAAAATAATGTTGGAAAACTGTGATATTTCTCATTCTAATGGATCAAATCAAAATAATATTTTTAATTGAATTGGCATTCACTTCGTAACACTTCATATAAATTATTATGAAAATAAAACTTTGTTATCAGTGTTACACAATTATCACCCGTCGATGGGAGGAGTGCTCTCCCGAAACTATAGTTGTGTTCTTGTAAAATAATAAAATTGTGTAACACTGAACAAAGTTTTATTTTCATAATAATTCAAATCAAAATAATTTACATTATTTGAATGTTGTAAAAATCAGCCTGAATTTTTCTGTTTTGCTTACCTGCACTTAAATAATACCTGCTGTAAACTTTTTTTTCCAAAATCTGTTACTCTAAGTCACTCTTCGGGGTTCATGTTGTATATTGCTGGAACAGCCCTTTTCTGCAGCACAAAAACAGATTCAATATCTGCATCGTTGATTCATTTAGGATCACAGAACTTTATTCTTCATACGCCAGGTGCTCAATCACAAATGTTTATCACGATGTTAAAAATCTCTAAGCAACACTTGATCCATAATAATATTTTTTATCGCTCTACACTTTGTATCCCGGAGCCGTGTAAACACGTGATTATATGACCACGCGTTGTGTCCCGGTCTCGTGTTTTCACGTGATTTACCAGCTGTTTAAAAAAGTGCATTTTATTGACATCTAGTGACTTATTAGTACTTTTTCGCTGCTGGTAAACTACGTGAAAACACGGGACCGGGACACAACGCGTGGTTATTATAATCACGTGTTTACACGGCTCCGGTATAAAAAGCACCAAAAAAAGGAGTGAGACGCTGTAGGTGTATGTGCGAACATTTTAAAGGACTTAGAATAATTATTAATTGTTTTTACAAAATCAATATGGATCAATCAAAACTTAAAATGGAAAGACCATATCAGTGAACTAGTTAAACGAATTGAAAAATGTATATACATATTTATTAGATTAAGGAATATTTTTAAAATCAATAATTTAAAAATACCTTATTACTCAATTGTACAATATTTGTTACAATATGGTATTGTAGGATAGGGTGGTGCATATGCCAATATATTAAACCCTCTTAAAATAGTACAAAGATTAATTATTAAAGTCATTTTAAAGAAACCCTCAACATTCAATACGGAAAGTCTACATAAAATATTTAAGGTTCATACAGTAGACACTCTTTATAAAATAAATTCTATTATACAAATTTATAAAGAAGAAAAAATAAAAGAATTTGAGATGAATAAGTCACTCAGATACCAACATAATATTGAAATTCCTAAATTCCATCCAAATCATGGTCAAAATAGCTTTGCCTTCAAAGGTGAAGAAAATTATAATAGTCTTCCCAATGAACTAAAAACTATTAAAAATAATAAATCAATAAATAAATTTAAGGTTAGATTACTAAAGAAATTTTTTGAACACCAGTAAAAACAACATTAAATTTTAATTAGTATGAATGTATTATTGTTTTATGTTTTTTCTTTATATATCCTATGTTTTTATTTTTCTTTCTCATGTACTCGTGTTTAAAATTATTTAAACTCTTATAAATAAACAACTTAAACAGTGTAAGTCAAGCACAAGAGTTAGTCTTTTTTTTTTGGAGAGTTACAGTGATAATATTTACTAGATGTGTAAAAGTAGATATGTTTAGAATTTTACAAAAACATGTACTTTTTATGAAAGTTATTATTAAAAAAAAATATATACATATTGTCGAGAAATGTTTTCATACATTAATGTAAAAAAAAACAATCAAAATACGTTTGTAGAAAAACACGACGGTTGTTGTGACGTCAAGATTCGTGAATCTACACAAATTTCAATGGCAGGAACAAATAAACATAAATCGCGACGTATTAGGGGCGTGGCCAATGGAATCGCCGATTTTTGCGGGAATTCAAAATTACAAATTTAAAAGTATTTTTCATGCTACCAATAATAAGCCAATTTTTTTTTTGCTGGACAGTATTTCATAGACCTTTATCAATTTTCAAATCTAAAAAATGTTCTGTACAGCACACATAAATTCATTAGTTTCAAAGCTTGAACTCTCAACAAGATTCCAACCAATTAGGACAGAAATTAAATGCGGACCGGTTGCACGTAAAAGCCAGGTCATAAAAATGGCGTAATGCGATAAATCAATATTCCAGCCCTCTGCAACCACTCACCTAGGAACATTTCCAATCTAGAATATTGACTTAGTGAATGTCTAAGTTAGTGCTAATTATGAAAACAATCACCAGGACTCAGAAATTGCTACATGTTTTAAATGAAAAAATTTAGCGCTGGCCATTTCATTATATTTATTCAAGAATTCTAAGCAAATTTTCTTTATAAATGTGATCCCATGGATTGCGTCGTAGACTCTCAGATTAGAGGTCTATGGTACCCCGGTCTACTGCTTCATCATCAGCAATGGCGCTACAGCCCGTTGTGGACCCTGTATTAATTTTAGGGTGTTTACTTTTTTAATGTGACGACACTTTGCTTCAATTAATGGCCACACTGATGATTAAACGTCAAATGGTGTATAAAGCTTCTTCAAAAACGGAAATAAAACTAATACGGTTTGGTCAATCCAACCTAATTTAATATTTTGGTCGAAATAATGTTCTAAATGAAAATCATCATGTTTGATTTCACGTGTTCATATTTTTGACGTTAGACCATGAGTGTGGCCATATATGAAGCAAAAATTTCTCGCATTGAAAAAATAAATATCCCCAAATTAACCATTCTCCAGGGGATAGAAATGATTCATAGTTGCACCCCTGGCCTCCAGAATCTATCTATATTCCTTCCTGCGCCCTGCAGCTCTTCTCCAGATCGTGAGGCCAATTGATCTCGTGTCACTTTCCACATCATCCAGCCATCCAGACGCAAAAACTAATTCTTAGAGTTATGCTTCGGTGTCCTCCGACTTACCCATCTGAACCATTATTTCAATTATTAAAGGTACTTGATATCCGCCAAATTTATATCAAGAAAGTTTTGACAATATTCTGGTCAGGCGACTACGGAAGGAGGTCCCAACTCCCAACAGAATGCCCGTACGAGGTTTTCGCGTAACCTAAACTAGAACACGTACGATGTTTGCTCGGAGACAGTTTTCATATATAGCTCCAAGAGTGTTCAACGTCTTGAATGAACATATTAAGTTCTCTAAAACAACGTCTATATTTAAGATAAAGATTTATAATTGGATTTTATCGAGGGGTAGAGACCACTGTATAAGATTGCTTCGGGAATAAATATATAATATCGATGCTGTCTTCATTATTATCCAGATACGTATACATTTACCTATATCATCTTTGAATAAACTCAATAGTGACGCATAATTATTTGTAAATATGTATTTTAACATTTTTATTATATTTATTAAATTACATATTCTACCATATATGTAGATGTGTTGCTATTATTACTTTATTTTATTATTTTGTATTTATTTTTACTATCAATTAATTACCGAATTGAATTATAAAATTACTATAAATTATTAATAACATATTGCCATGTAACTTTTCTGCATTCCACTTTTCGACATGTATAAATTTTTATTATTTATATTTTTCTATTTTTATTTTAAATATTCTTTTGATTATTTTGTATATTGTTTAATATGTTAATAAGTGTTTTTGATTTATATATAGAAGAGTCCCGACTTAACACGGAATTTTCTAACACGTTGGGACATAAAAAATATAGTTGTGCTCTATGATAAAATTGTGTATTTTGTGCATTTAATAAAAAAATAAATCTTAATTTTGGTCTGCCTCTGCGTTGTCTGCATTCAGGAGTGGTATAAATCATTTTATTGGTAAGAAATTTTTGACCAAATGTTAGTAGACAGGATGGATATCCTCCCGAGGGAATTATTTTTATCTTAATTTGTTGCAAAAGAGAGGGAAAACATTTCGAGAAGAGAATATGGAAGTCTAGGCATTTACAGGGCTCACGCCTTGTCATTGGCCGGTTCAAGTGGCCACCTTACACACTGTGCAACATTCACCATGTTTAAACATACACATTTCCTCAACACTTCCATCTGTTTACTTCTGTTAAGTATTAGAGCTGAAACATTGGCAGAATACGTTGAATAACTGTTGCATGTACGTACATATAGAATAACATGGAAAATCCAATCATATACGACTACTCACTGAACGATGAAATATTATCATCTGTGTCTAGTATACAAGATTAAGGTATTATACTTGACGCCAAACTTTCTATTATAATTCATATTGAACATGTTATCAATATATTCTCAAAACTCCTTGGATTTATTAACAGAAGCACAACTGACTTCAAAAATATCAATACCCTTAAAATTCTCTTATGTTCCCTAGTTCGCCCTCACCTAGAGTATTCCTGTGTGATCTAGTCTCCATATTATACATCAAAAATATTGAATCAGTTCAACATCGATTTTTAAGATAGATAGGCTGGAGTTTGGGCTTATCCAGAGACCAATATACCTTAAATATATCTTCTCTTCAAGACCGTCGAAATAAATTCGACCTTTTAGTCCTATTTAAAATTCTCAACTACTGAACTACTGAGCTCAATAAAATTAAATATCCCAACTAGAAACCTCAGACAAAACTTACTCTTTCGTACCGATAACCATAGATCATATAACTATGGTTTTCATTCCCTTATGCCTGGAATTCTTAGGTCTGCCAACAAACATGCCAGTCTTGATTACTTTGATAACAAGTTGTCTTCTTTCAAACGATCACTGAATCAAATTCAATTATGAACACCTCTCTCCCGCTTCCACTCCCACCAAATCTACTAAATACCATTGTGTCTTTTTACTTTCCTTTAAAATAATTTTCTTTGTTTAAATATGTCCTTAAAAATGCGCATTGGGCGTATATATAAATAAATAAATAACATAACAACGATCCAAAAAGCGCTAAACATTTGTTCATTAAATATATGCCTTTTATTTCATTGTGTATTTTATTTAACTCTTATTTTAATGAACTTGTATGATTAATCATAATAATAAAACGCCTTATTTTTTACAATATAAATTTTGTTTTGTTCGGTCACTAGAAGACCAACATTGATTCTAGAATATTCCACAGCAGCCCAGGCCAACCCGCGGCCCGCGGTCATGTATGACGAATATTTGTTTTTAGAACTAGTAAATTACGAGAAACCATTTGAGGTGTTCAGTTCTCCATTTGGTGTTGATGTTTCCACTGTTTCAGGAACCTTACAAATGGAATTAATCGACCTATAATGCAATATGGAACCAAAAAATACATACCCTACGATACCAAAAATATAATTTTATAGTAAGTACATAACATGTCTCTTACTTATTCTAGGACTGACTATCACATGCACTCGCCTATCTCTAGGCTCCACAGATATGGTAATCAGTATGAGGACAAGGCTGATATATTTGATTCTGGACTTTGGAAGTAATCAAACGAGTCTGATTTCTTTTTTTCTCTCGCAATAAAATTCTTAAACTTTTCTTTATTTTTTATAATGTTTTCCTTTTTTGCTTTTTCGTATTTATGTATTTATTTCATTAATATTTTTGTTTGCTTATGTGTATTTACCTACTTGTTACTATTGTTATATGTAGTTACGCAATTTTATTAATTTTTGTTGTGTGTTTATTTATGTATTTTTTTTTTCATATTTATGTTTAATATATGTAAAAGGTAATTTATGCCGTTTACTAACATATTACAACAGCGATGAAGAACATTTAAGAAAAGGTAATATAGAAGTCTAGGCATCTACAGGGCCTGTCAATGGCTGGTTTAAGTGGCCACTTTACACACTGTGTAACATTCACCATTCTGTCTATATTTGAACATCTATATTCCTTCAATTCTTTCATCTGTTGATGCTTGTGAAGTTAAAGAGCTGAAACCTTTATTTATGCGGGTGAGATTCATCTATTTGAATTATTTCACCTACATACTAGGCAACGCCTGAAAATGTTATTTTTCCAATTTCTATACTTCTTCATGGACCAGGTAATTTATCAACAATATTTTGAGTTTGTCCAAATTTTCTTAAATGTTCTTCATCGCTGTTGTAATATGTTAATATAAACAGCTCCCCAGGGAGTTGAATCCAGTCCTTGTCTACAAAAATTTGGACAAACTCAAAATATTGTTTATGCCGTTTATGTAAAAATAAATGAAAAAAATCATTAACATCAACAAAATTTCCTAGCATAAGATGTTTTGCCCAAAAAAATATAAGTGCCTTTGGATCTACACACGTTTGTGAAGCTTTTTTTTCCAAAATGAAAAGGACGTCAACGACAGACGTAAATCTGGAAAAGCAGTTAAGGTTAACTTCAACTATTAAAATAGATTTAGAAAAATTAAGTAAGTGAAAAGAAACTCAAATCTCGCACTGAAAGAAGTTGCCTTTATGTAAAATAAAATTTCCATTATTGTTTGATTTATGTGTCTTGATTAATAATGTCGATTGTTAAAATTGTTTATTACAAATATATTTTTTTGTTGGTTCAATGTGTTTTCTTTTCACATCTGGTTGTAGTAATGTTTTTCATTCACATTAGAGAAATATCACATACCACAAATACCGATAAAAATATATGAATTGGATTTAGAATAATTAATCATATTTTTAAAATCAATATGGATATTGTGGAGAAATATTTAAATAATAAAATATAGAAATATATATTTTTTTTTTTTTTTTTTAAATACGTTTTGTTTGGCCTTGGTTTTTATTACGTCGAGATTTGCGATATTGTTCTAAACAAAGTTCAATATCCAGGAAAAAATAAACATGAATCGTGACGTATTAGGGGCGTGGCCAATGGAATGACCGTTCTTGCGTGAATTCAAAATTACTAATTTAAAAGTATTTTTTATGCAACTAATAATTAGCAAAAAACTTTTTTTTACTGGACAGTATTTCATAGACATACTTTAATAATGTAAAAGAAGAGTGATATTTCCCTATTGTACTCGTATATAATGATGACACGGTATAAGTCCTGAAAATGCTTTGTCTTCTAAATTTTGTATTCATTTTTTCGTCTCTAAGTTATCAACGGAATTAAGTTTGGCAAATTTTGTGGTTAATCTCGCCTTTCGTGAAAACAACTTAATAATTATTACATAAACGGAATTATTTTAAATTATTCGATTAATCCACTCTGTATAGAATATACGAATATACGATTATAGGGATCCTAATTAACAAATCCACAACACGTTCGTAATTTGTACTTTCAGATACTATAATACTTGCAAAAAATCAATATGTATGAAATTCGTTGTAATAAAAAAATGTAATGAATTTTTTTATGTCTGTAAGTGCGGCCCTTGGGAAAATTTTAGTTCGTCAATGCGGCCGAGATGCAATTTGGATTGGCCAGGCCTGTTCCACAGCAAGACAGCATTAGCACGCAAATTGCGTTGTGGAACAATGATGTTTATTTCAGCCAAGATAATAATAATATTGGCTATACGATACAATTTTATATAAACAGTAATAAACTAGGCAAAATTACAAACGAATAACGTAAGATATATTGTATTATTTTAAATACAATAATGTTTTCCCTCTCTGTTGCAATAAATTTAAATATGAATAACTCCCTAGGGAGGAAATCCAGCCAGTCTGCAAGCATCCGGACATACTCAAACATTGTTATTGACTACCTGGTAAAAGAAGAAGTATAAAAATGGGAAAATTCTTTTCAGGCGTTGCCTAGTAAGTGATTTGGTTCAGGCGGATGAATTTCACCCACATATTAAAGGTTTCAGCTCCTTTACTTCACAAAAGTCAACAGATGGAAGAAACGAGGAAATGTGGATGGTTGAGCATGGGCGGAACGATGGATGTTACACACTGTGTAAAATGGCCACTTAAACCAGCCAATGACAGGTCATGAGCCCTGTAAATTCTTCCATATTCCCTTCCCAATATTTTTTTCCTCTCTTTTGAAATAAATTTAAAAAGATTAATATTTAGGGCCTGTTTTAATTGCCTCGATGTGACTTCTATTTCGTTTGATTTATTACACCTTTGCGTATTTTTAGCAGGTGTTATAATATGGACGTGCGACGTTGAAATAGGTGACCAGTCCTGTTTATACAATTATCCTCCATTAATAATCGTTTGTGGTTAGCGTTTGATCTCAGCACCCAAGGTAATCGACTATTGGCAAAGTTTTCCGCGTTCGCGTCCCTGCTCGGCCATTTCCGTCAACCGAGCCGAGAATATCTAATGCACGCACTGGTGAAGTTATTTATTCATTATACATTATACAGCGAATGTTTTCACGATCTCCGACGGTATACAAGGCCCAAGGGCGAAGGGACATTACTTATACAAACATGTCGTTGATAATACGCAGTCAAAATTATTCATCAATGTTTTGAGTGTGTCCAAATGTTTGCAGACAGGGTGGATTTCCTCCCTAGGAAGAAATTATTAAGATCTAATTTTTTTTAACAGAGAATAAAACACTTTTGATAAAGGAATATGCCAACAAACGAGTATGAGAAGTACACAACATTATAATATTGTTTTCAGGCGTGGCCTAGTAGGTGAATTGGTTCAAATGGATGAATCTCACCCACATCCCACATGATAAATCATATTATGTAAATCATATCATATGGCGGCCTCCGTGGTGTAGTGGTCAAGACGCTTGACTCACGCACGGAAGGTTCCGGGTTCGATTCCCGGTGAGAACACAAAAATTACAATGTGATTTTTCTCAAGCCTGGGTGTTCTGCGGTGTAATTCACCACTGTAATTTGGCCTCCTGGCCTGTTGTGGTGCAAAAATAAAATAAAATATTATGTTAATGTTATCAACTATCAAATATCTAAATTTAGTAAATAAGGTCTAGATTTTCAACCGTCCATGCGCTCAGTAGCTGCAAGACTTGTTGTAATCTAATTTCTATTTTTATAATTTTTTTTTTTATTTCGTTTTTTTAAAATATCACTTAAACTCTAAACTTAATTATCAAATAAAAAAATATATAAAACGTAAATAGGGGCTGGATTTCTTACTGTCCATACGCTCTGTAGCTGCAAGACGTGCTGTAATGCAGCTCCGATATATCATAATTGTTATATATCATAATTGGAGACGAGGAACTAGAAACCCAACCGTCCATGCACTCTGTAGTCCATGCGTCTCTGCAAGACGTGCTGGGATATTTACGTATTGTGCAGCACCCTTGAGGTGATTTTTACGAAAATGGCGCTATATAAACTATCCAAACAATATATATATATATAGATAAAGGTATTAGCTCCTTTTTTTTCTTTTTTATTAATTCAGATAACAAATAAAAATACAATATTACAACTAAATACATTTTTTTACATTAAATTAAATACATTTATTTACATAAACGTTTCCCATTACGTAAAAGATATAAACAATGCTTGTGTACATAATGGGGAGTGACGTCTTACAATAATTTATTTTATTTTAATTATTTATATTTTTAGGATAACATATATAAATTAAATTTCAAAAAATATATAAACGATATTTTTAATCGGTGTTAAATAAAGAAGAATTATAAATAGAACTTTTCACTTCTTTCTTAAATATATTGTATTCCTGACTGTACTTTTTATTATCTTTGTTCATTTTATTAAAGAAAAATATAACTCTGTAAGTATAATGATGTTGTGCTGTAGTTGTTTTTAATTTGGGAATTAAGATATTACCACCTGTTCTAGATCGTTACTTCACAAAAGTCAAACGATGGAAGAGTTGAGGTAATGTGGATGTTCAAACATAGGCAGAAACCAGCCAATGACAGGTCATAAGCCCTGTAAATGTCTAGACTTCTATATTTCCTTTTAAAAAATATTTCCCTCTATTGCAAAAAAAATAGTTCAAAATAATTTATAGCCAAAGAAAAACGCCCTTATTTAACAAAGATGAAAAGCACTTTAGTGAAAAAAATACATAAGTCTAGGCATCTACAGGGCTTATGACCTGTCATATGCTGGTATAAGTGGTTATTGTTTTTTTGCACCACAACAGGCCAGGAGGCCCAATTACACTGGTAAATTACAACACTTAATACCCAGGCCTGAGAAAAATCACGAAATTGTTTTGTTTTCACCGGGAATCGAACCTGGAACCTTCGGTGTGTCAGTCAAGCTTCTTTACCGCTACACCACGGAGGCCACAAAATTTATTTTATTTTAATAGATTTACGGACAAATTCCATTTCGATCATAAATTACAACAAAAACAATTAAATACAGTAGCATGAAACTAGAAATGCAACAATAAAAAGGAAAACCAAAACATTATGGGATCTACGGCTGGTATTCTGAACGGAATTCCGCGCGTAGAGATCGCTCTGTTAGCGTTTATTCAGCACGTAAATACGCGTTCAAAATGCGTTTTCTACCACCCCAGGTTGATTATTATAGATAAAAGGAATTTAAAGAATGTTTTTTTAAAAATTATTAGTAAAGTTATCCAACGCTTAAATTTTTCACCGCGCTTAAGAATATTTTTTTCTTATCCAATTTCCCGTATGGCTGAACTTCCTCATTGGAAACGAGGAACTTGAATCCCAACAGTCCATGCGCTATATACTCGTAGCTGTACGACGTGTTGGAATATTTTCAGAAAGAGTGTACAAGTTTGGATTTTGTCTAAGGGAGGGGATCATTGCTAAAAAGACTGGACTGGAGACTGCTGCGAGATATTGCATAGATTTATTTACTATTAAGCGTGTTGTCCAGATGTTTATAGAAATATATGTTTGAGTAATCATTTTTAATTTTAATTTTTGCTATTATTTAATCATGTACATGCTTCCACTTTCCATTATGTTGTATCCCAACTCAACACTGGGCTCTTGGCCTCATAGAATTTGGACTAATTTCCTTTTTTTTAATATACGTGTATTTGTATCAATAAATCAATTTAGTGCAGAACGCTCTCGAGGTGATTTTCACAAAAATGTCGCTAAGTCGCGCTGTGCCACTCGTATGACGCGCGTATAATTAGGAGTCAGAAGCTGAATCAGAAATAACTATCGATGTGCTTAAAAACATGCTTAACATTTGAGCGATCACAATGAACAATAATGAACATGCTTAAGTTATCGCAGTCATAAGTCAACGCGTGTATAATCTCTAAGTCAACGTTCGTGTCGGTTTGTTTTTTGTTTTACTCGTAAATAAATACAGTTCATTGGCAAAAAAATTGCGTTTATCATAAAAAATAGTACAATATATTGCATTTGCAAAATAGTCAGGACTATCTAATCCAAAAAAGTGATAAATAAATTACAATTACTATGGCGACTACTTTTCTTGACATTTGACTTGCCAACCATCGGCTAAATGCAATGTATAGCATGATTAATCAACATGGTTTTGTTCGTGGGAGATCTAGTGCATTTTACTGACTACGTGACTACAAGTATGGACAAAAGAACACCGGTTGACGTTTTATACACGGATTTTTCCAAAGCATTCGACAAAGTTTGTCACACGGTTCTTAAAGAAAAATTAAACTGATTGGAATTCACGGTGATCTATATAGATGGTTTTGCTCTTACATAGAAAAAAGACTTCAAGCCGTAGTTGTGGCTGGGTTTGTATCTTTATTTAAATAAACCCCCTCAGGAGTTACCCAGGGATCGATTCTAGGTCCTCTTCTTTTTAATATTTACATAAATGATATTATTTACTACTTTAAATTTGCCCTTTTTTCCCTGTGCGCCGATGATATGAAAATTTTTACCAAAATTAAATTTTTAAAAGATATTAACAACATCCAAAGAGACTTAGATAGAGTCGTTAAATATTGCAATAATAATTTCCTTTATTTAAATATCTCCAATTGCTACAAAGTGACCTTTATCAGAAATAAGATAATAATACCATACTTTTACCTTATAAATGCATGCAAAATTACTGAAATAGACTGTATTCGTGACCTTGATGTGTATTTAGATAAAAAAAAATGACAAATGAAGACCATATAGAGAAGACAGTAAGCAAAGCTTACAAAATATTGGGCTTTATAATAAGAGTCTGTAAGCCTTTTAACAATCCACAGACATTAAAAACACTATATTTTGCACATGTACGTAGTATCCTTGAATATTGTTCCACTGTCTGGTCTCCTCAATATCCCAATTATATTTCAAGAATTGAAAGAATTCAATATTTACATTTCAATGACTATGAAGAACCTACAGTACATCACAAAATCGATACCTTACAATCTAGAAGAATCATCAATGATACCGTTTTCCTTTACAAAATATGCAATAACAATTTAGATTGCCCTCAACTGCTGGTGAAAATTAAAATTCGTATCCCTCAACGTACAACTTGACTGCAACAATTATTTCATGTTGGTATTTCAAGCACGAATAATAATAAGAATGCATTGCCCAGAATTGAAAATAATTATAACACGTTTTTTGCTGGAATAGATATATATTTCTTCACTTTAAACAAATTTAAAGAAAATGCTAGAACCCTAATTAAGAAAAATTATTATAATTTTATCTAACTGTACCTACCTAATATTTTATTTTTTTGTACACTTTAATATTGTAATTATGTTCTCTTGTTTCAAAGAAGAAAGAAGGGAGGACTGATAGCTCCGTATTACTCCGTGTGGATCCGCCGGCGAAACGATTTTTAAGTCCGAGTAAACAATACACCCACTTTCTTTTATTTTTTTTTATTATTTCATTATTATTGTAATTTTTTTTTTTTTTTTACTTGTGGAATGATGCGGAGTGGCTAAGTCAATGTGCGCTTTTTTTCTTCTTTTTTTGACATTGTATTTAGTAATGTATAGAAAACTATAATTGGCCTATAATTTTGGTTTATATGTAAATATTTTTTTTTGTTGTAATGGCCAAATTGTAATGTTGTTTTCTTTTAATTCATAAAATAAATAAATGAAAAATAATAAATAAATAAATCAAAATAAAAGTTTTGGAATATTTTCCACATTTACATCGGTGAAATTCAAATATGTGATTGCGCAGCAGGATTATGCGTCGCGAAACGTAAATAATTTTGACATTTAATATTAAGTGTTCACGGATGTTCCATTGTGATCGTAAACACAATAAACAACCATGATGAGAAATTGTTATCACGTCGCTAATTAGCACGTCGATAGTTATTTGTGATTGAGCTACGGAACTCGGCTCAGTACGCTGTGCGCGGGACAGGCGGTACAGGCGGTACGGGCGGTACAGGCGCCCCGCGTAAGTGCCCGGTCCACACACACACGCGACGCGCTAACCTTGGCCGCGCGCCAGCCTTTGTGCGGCGAGAGCGTTCACCCTGCCTCCATATTCGCATCTATAGATATATATCAGGATCAGGAAGAAAACAACCGCTGACACCCAAGGACAATAATTACACTCGGGACGACGCTCTCAGCTCTGACTTGCTTCGCCCTTTGGCACTGCGTACCGTATTATTTATTTCACGAAAACATACTGCGTTCTTATAATGTTCAGTAGCTTAATCACAAATAACTATCGACGTGCTAATAAGCGACGTGATAACAATTTCTCACCATGTTGTTTATCGTATTCGCGATCACAATGCAACATCCGTAAACACCTTATATTAAATGTCAAAATATTTACGTTTCGCGACGTATAATCCTGCTGCGCAATCACGTATTTGAATTTCACCTGTGTAAATATGGAAAATATTCCCAAACTGCTATTTTTATTTATTAATTTAAGTATTAATCATCATGCTATTTATTGCATTTAGACGGTGGTTGGCAAGCCAAATGTTCAGAAAAACAGTCGCCATAGTAATTGTAATTTATTTTTCACTTTTCTTGTTTTAGATACTCCTTACTATTTTGAAATTGCAATATAAAGTTTTTTTTTTTTAAGTAAACGCCAATTTTTCGCCAGTAAATTGTTAAAAAACAGGAGTTATGACGGCGATAACTTAAGCATGTTCATTATTGTTCATTATGATCGCTCAAATGCTTAACATGTTTTTAAGCACGTCGATAGTTATTTGTGATTGAGGTACTGAACTGCGGATTTACACGTGGGTACGTTAAAATAAAAAGGTGTAGTGGTTAGTGCGTTTGCCTATCATGCAAGAGGTCTCGGGTTTGATTCCCGACATGGTTGACATGAAATATGTATTTTAACCCTTTATAGGGCAAATTAATTGTTTTAGATTTTGAATTTAAAATGTTACTTTTTAAAATACTGTTTGCCCATGTAAAATAAATTTTATAAAAAAATTAATAAAATTTTTTAGATTTTCAGAAAAACTAAATTTTTCATCGGTCATATATTGACCGATGATTGCTTAGAGTCACGTTGGAAAATAAATTTATACAATAAAACATACAGATATTCTTTCCAAAATTTATTATAGAAAATAAACAATTACAAATACTAGTAATTAAATTTTTCTACAACCGTTTTGTCAACGTCAATTTTTTTGTCAATTTATCGTGGATGGAGATAGATTTAAAGACAATTATATTAATTTTGGCCAAATTTCAATAATACGGTATTTAAAACGTTACGCAGTACATTATTAAAGTCATTATATGAGTTGGATGCTCTTATCTCGATGAGTCTCATAGAACAATATGACAACTGTCAAAGTGAATAGAAAAAGGTCAAATGATGTAAAAACTAAAAGGAAAATAGTTTTAGTGATCACATCCAGTGAAATACGATAGTATATGAAATCAACAACATTTTTAGTTGCTGCTCCTACTGGTTCTACTCCTACATTGCGTTTAAATGGCGAGAATGAATGGTTTGATATGTTTTCAGGCGTTTCTTAATAGGTGAATTGGTTCAGCCGGATGAATCTCACCCAAATGAAAAAGGTTTCGGCTCTTTTGCTTCACGAAATTCAACAGATGAAAGAGTTTGATGCGCGGACGCCTCGGTGGGTAAATATGGTGGACAGGCAACTGTTCCTGTGGAATGCTCATCAGTTGGGACTGTGCTTCCTTCCGAGCGGAACGCACACGTTCTTTTGTTTTGTCCTCCCCTTACGGGGGTGGTATTCGGATCCTCTGCCTCTGACCACCCAGGGAGTTCTTCTTTATTCAAGGCCGTTCTCTCATTGTACATATCCGTGTTTTTACTTATGTTTGTTGTGTTACTGTAGTTTAAAGATATTGTTTTTGTATATTTCAATACGTTTATTTATGTAAATTGTTTGTGTAAACGCATATTTTTTAATAAAAAAAACAGAGGCATTGATGGGATCCTGAATCTAAATATTCCTCCCCCCTCCTAAATCTAAATATTTATAATAACTTTCCTCTATGCGCAGCTGACAGAGAGTCCCCCAGGACTAGCTGCGGGTGGATGGTGGGCTTAAGGATCTCTCCTCAATTAAGAAGAGTTGAGGAAATGTGAATGTTCAAACATAGGCAGAATTGTAAATGTTACACAGTGTGTAAAGTACCCACTCAAACCAGCCAATGACAGGTCATAAGCCCTGTAAATGCCTAGACTTCCATATTCCCTTTTCATAAATGTTTTTCCCTTCTGCAGCAACAAATTCAGATCTAAATAACTCCTTGGGGAGGTTATTCAGCTAGTCTGCAAACATTTGGATATACTCAAAACATTGTTGAGTTTTTTTATAGTTTGTGATTTGCAATTTTTTTAAAGGACAGGCATTTGGCATAGTAAATAAATTACAAGCATTTAAAATACCTATATTAATTAATTCTCTTCGTTCGTCGGTTGATTACGCCTCATTTTTTTACATAAAAATTAATGGTATGAATGTTATAAATAAGACGGACTGCATTTCACCAATAGCCCAAGGTTTGTTTTGATTTTAAATTTCTAATTTACATAAATAATCATTCCACTTGATACAGATATTAATCACTTCTTTGTAATTGCTCTTTATTGAGAGCCCAGTCCAATGACCAAGTAGAGTCTAGGTCACGATTTAATTAATATTTGTTTAAAATTATTATTCGGAAGTTGTATTTTTTAAAAGTATAACAACGTTGTAAATTATTTTATACTTTGTATTGATTACTGCCGTTTACACAGTAATAATAACAGTAATACTAACGTAATTAATATACATTATTGTCCAACTCAAAAGGAAATGCATTGCGATAATGCTGATTTATTTGACGACCCCTGTTAACGAAAACCAAACTTTAGCGAAAAAACGAATTTTATTCAGTTTTGTAAAAGGTTGGAAATATTGTAATCAAGGAAAGGAGCATGGAAATGGACCTACCTTAGATGCGATGGGGGTGTTCTTCTATTTTAGGCAGTAGATGCTGAAAGTTCACTATGAATTATGTATGTATATGTATATATATGTATTGTAAATTTGTGTGTATATGTATGTATATGTGGATGTATAATTATGTGTATGCTAGTAAGTTTGTATTTTATTTGTCTGTTCTTTCAAGTTTTTAGGTGAAAATTCTTAAAGGAAGTTCATTGTAATTTATTATAGAAATAAAAAAGAGTGATACTTTAATCCACAAATTTGAAATATCCAGTGACCGGTTTCATCGCTTTCGCGACATTTTCGAGACTGGTATCTTTATTAAGAAATTCATATGTATTTACACAAAACGTCATGGAAAGTAGTTAGTTTTAAAAAAATATGTTTTCATGTATGTACATTTTCAAGCATTTGGTAAACTTTTTCAACGACAGAATTGAGTGACTGAGAATGTGAGACTCAAACGGCTATCTACTATCAAAAATTACTCCCAAGTCTCTGGGCCTCGATTACGATGGGAAGATAAAATGTATCTCCAATTTTATCTACAAAGTAAAATTAAGTTTTCAGTGTGAAAAATATAATATGTTAGGATTTTTTTTCCAAACATGTTAAATTACCGGTTACTGACGAAGATATTTTGAATCTTCATACAAATATACACTATTTCGTACATAAATATCGATATTGGTTTATACCGTCTCAGTACATACCGATGAAGATAGCCGTTCACAATCGCGGCCCAGATCTCGCTGCACCGTGATATGGAATTATCTTCCATTCATTCATTCATTGCGCGTAATGAAATTTTTACAATGAGTAATTTTCATTGAATAACATTATGGTTTACTATTACGTCCCCTATAATTATTACAATGTTTATTTATTTATTTAATTGACGGACTTTTGCAGTCCATTCTAACGGTGGTAAATACAATTTCTTATAATAAAAACAGGTACTAATAAAATAAAATACTACTAAATAAAATTAAAAGCTAGGACAAAAAAAAAATACTGGAAATAAATTGTCAGGTAATAGGCTGTAATCAATTAAGTTATATCAATATTAGAGATACATTTCATAACAGAGATAAAACTGAACATTTACAAAGCTTATGGTCTGTTATTGACTGGATTTAGTGACTTTCATATTCACGTGCGGCATTTTCCGATTCTTATTAGTTTGCATTTATAATTTTACAAAATAAGATTCACAACACATCAGGTGGAAACATTTGAAATAAAGATGAGTGTACCTTGGAACTTTGAAGCAATATTAGTGTTGACGTATTTCTCTGGAAGGAGAATGAAGGAGAATTTCTGGCAGCGGTCCAAATCACTTCTTTGAATAAGTTGCTTTGGTAGTTTCTGTTTTCAACTGCGATAGACCTGAAGTCTTTTCCAAACACTCACCGGGAATGTCTAAAAACCGGCAATCCATACCAATATTGTAAATGCAAAATTGTGTTTATAAAAAAAAATTAACTGAAAATTATACAAGATTCATATTTAAAAAATTAACCTTAAAATTATACAGCATATTCAGTAGAAAGTTTAAATAATAAAACATTCTACAGTAAAACAACAAGAAAATCATAAGTACTGTTTCACACAGCTAGGCAAAGTGAACAAAAAACTGTATTTATATATATATGTATATATATATATATTATGAAATGCATGAATAAATAAATATAATTGCGATTCATCATCTTTGAAAAAGTTCAAAAGGTTTGTTCTATAGGAACAATACCCTACTCTAAATATATCAGATACGTGGGAATAACTATTGCCGAGTTCATGAAGTCTATTTAATACGGCATTACGAGTATACACTGTCCGTGAATTGTTGCTACAAAACGGTGGCACCTGTCTAGTCATCCCGAAAATGTATAAAGTGCACTAAAAAAGTAATGAATTTTAGTAACAATGGGCAACATTATTTTTAAATGTGTACGCGGTAAGGTTGGACGTCAATTCTAGCATGTATTGTACGTGTATTTGAAGTATTTCTGTGGATATCTGTCATTGGTTTTATTCTCTGTATATTTTATTTATTATATTTTTGTTACATGTATTACTAAAAAAAGAAGATAAATTTGAACTTAATTCTTATAACTTCTATTATTTACTGCGAATGGAGTTATACTAAAACGGGTAGAGGAATTTGTGTATCTGGGAAGTATGTTTACTAGGGATAGAATGATTGAGAAAGATATTGAAAGGAAGGTGAGTGCCGGGAACAGAGTGAACAGTGCACTTAAATCAACCTTGGCAAATAAATGTTTGTCGCAAGAGGCAAACTTAGCAGTTCACAATGGAGTCCCGGTCCCGGTCCCGTATGGGAGCGAAGTATGGACTTGGAAAAATAGGGATGAAAGTAGGCTGAATGCTTTCGAAATGCGATCTCTCAGGCGAATGTGTGGTAAAACTATGTACGATAGATGCACAAATGTAGAGATCCGTACATTATGCAAGGCTGAGATAATTATCGGCAAAATCAAGAAAGGAGCTCTGCGCTGGTTTGGACATGTAGAGTGAATGAACAGTGAAAGAACAGCTAAGAATATTTACAATGCGAATGTTGATGGATGCAGAAAAAGAGGAAGACCGGGAAAGACATGGCATGACCAAATTTAACACATACTTGTCAAGATGAACGTGTCAAATGTCGGAATATTTGGCGCGCGTGCATGAGAAGATGTATGAATGTAGAGGAAGCGAGATCTGTATGCAAAGATAGAATAATCTAGCTTTCTATCCTCTCTGCCTACCCTTATGGGGAAACGGCATGATGGTTTGTTTGTTTCAATAAATATAAAGGCGTTATGAATTGAATGCTGATTCTGTTTTGTTTCATCAAAGATGTTTCAAACTAAAATTTATCGTTTCCTTATGGATTGCATGCGGAATTATTAATTCCTCCTGAGAATTTACTTAATTTAGGATATTAATATACAGAATTTTGTTCCTTATTATTTCTAAATACAAAAACAATATTCAAAATACGAATCTATTCTGTTAGAAGGTCATATTTTAATGTGAAATGGTTTGTTATTTATATTTGCACAAAGCCCATGAAACATACGGTTTTTCCGCATTGGGAATACGGAAAATTGTTCGTAATGATCGAAATGGCGATAAAACTATTTTCTTTAGGCGAGCTCTACCTTGGGCTGCCTTTATTTATTTATTTACTTAATTCTGACCTATCTCTTGACGCTCAAATTAGTAAAACGATAAGTTCATGCTTTCACTAGCTGAGACAAATTAAATGCATACGAAAAATTTGCCGGTTGATGCCGCCCGTCAATTAATAAATGCGTTTGTAGTGTCTAGAGTCGATTATTGTAATGGTATCTATGCAGGTCTATCAATGAACAAAATGACTCGCCTACAGTCTGTATTAAATACTGCAGCGACACTTATTTTCGGAATCTATAAGTTCAGTCATATCACTCCTACGTTTTCCACAGAGGGTGGAATACAAACTCTGTTGGCTTACATATAAAGCATTGCATAACTCTGCTCCGAAATATCTTAGGGAACTATTCAGTCCAGATGAACTAGCTGACAGGCGTCTTACGCTTAGATCAGCTACGTCGACGTTGAGAGGAAAAGTTATTATACCTCTACGCAAACGGCGCACTAAATTCAGTGACGCGCATTTGCGGTCGCAGGCCCCATGGCATGGAATGCTCTCCCAGCAGAGGTGCGAGGCTGTGAAAGTGAAGTGATGTTTCGGAAAAAACTTAAAACCCACTTGTTTTTTAAATCATTTTAATAAATCCGTAGCATGTGGCAACAAAATAAAATGTTTTTATTCAATTACAAATTTGAAAGCTTCAATTAAATTTATTTATCTATAGAATCACTTTGTAAAGCGCCCTTGAGGTATTATATTACGAAAATAGCGCTATATAAGTTATCTCTAATAATATTTCTACGTTAATGATTAAAAATACTTGTTACACTTCCATTTATTTTTTTTAGCAATCAGCACTTTCACCCTCTAATAAAATATTAATTATATCAGTCTGAAGATGCCTATTAGATGGTGAAAGCGCTAATTGGTCGAAAAAAAAGGTGAAAGTGTACCACGTATTTTTAATTAGTAACTTATACGTAAATATAATCACAATGTAAAGCGCCCTTGAGGTATTGCATTACGAAAATGGCACTGTATAAGTTACCCATAATAATAGTATTCACAGTACATTTATGAAACATTTATTGAAACACAAATCCTAACTCCATGGAACCAAAGTCCTGTGTTGAGTTAGGACACTTTAACATACATACCAATATAATATAATTGTACGGAACAATTATTAAAAAATGCATGGCAAATCAACATATAAAATAAAATGCAATAAACATTTGAATTACATGGAAAAACAAAACTAAAATAAACGCATTTAAACATTTGAAAAATCATCAAGGAAAAGCTTTAGTAAGCTCTCGTATATCCTGAAGTCTCCGAAGTACCCACATTACTTTTTTAAAAAACTTTGTATGCTTGTGTTCTCCCTGTACTGACATTTGGCTGGGAAACTTTTGCGTTCAATTTTTTTTTTACACAAATAGGGTAATATCACATACTACGAATACCGATAAAAATACAGGAAATAGATTTAGAAAAATTAATTGTATTTCCAAAATCAATTACAGAATTTTTTCATTCTTTTTTTAAATTTTATTAATAAATTTCATAAAAAGTACATGTTTTTGTAAAATTCAAAACACATCTACTTTTACACATCTAGTGAATGTTATCACTGTAACTCTTCAAAAAAAGAGACTTACTCTTGTTCTTGGAGAGTGACTTGTTTTAGTTGTTTATTTACAGGAGTATATATAATTTTGAATATGAGTACACGAAAAAAAAAAACATAGGATATATAAAGAAAAAAATAAAACAATAATACATTCATACTTGTACATAAAACAATAAAAAATAATGTTGTTTTTACACGTGTTCAAAAAATGTCTTGAAATGTTTTCATTTTTTTTTTTTAAACGTTGCTAGAAAAACGCGACATGTTTGGCCTTGTTAGTTAGTTGTGACGTCTAGATTCGTGACAATATTCTAAACAAATTTGAATGGTCGGGAATAAATAAACATGAATCGTAACGTATTAGGAGTGCGACCAATAGAATGACTCCATTCCCACCCGAATGTTGAATTTTTTTTAATGCACAAAGATGGATAGTGTTTATTGAAGTCGTTTTATGATCTAAACTCTTTTTTTTTTTAGTTAAGTCGTTTTCGTGACATATGACTGAAATTATTGAGCAGTAAGTAATGATAATGAGTCATGAGTATCCCAGGGGCGAACTGTGTATAGAAACGATTATGCGCAGCTTACCATTTTATTTGACTAACCATAATAATGTTTTATTGTAACTTTATTTACAGAAAAACAAATAAATAATTACAATTTATTTTAAATAATTTCCACTGTTTGTATTTGTATCCTAATATAAATATAAATATTAATAAAGCGCGCCCAGCGTCTGCGGTGAGCCAAGAAACTAGCCGATTATTCCAGCTTATTTTTTCATACAAATAAGTATACAATATTTTGAATGTCTTAACCCCAGTGCGGGTTTTTTCTCCTAGATTAAACTTGCAGATTACACAAATTATTTGAAGATTCTTGATTTGGAAAACAGTGTTTCAATATTTTTTTCTTAAGGGCTATTTTTTTTGAGATGGTACTTTTGACATAAGACCATAATTACTTTCATGTGTCATATTATAGGACATATGGCGCTGGACGCGGCCGTTTTTAGCACTATTAATTTCTTAAACAATTCGGGCAGTTGACATTTCAATTGAATACCTAATATCCACTGAATGCATAGTGCTATTATTTATTAATTTTTTAATGAGATGTATTAAAGTAATGGATAATATATCTATATAATATAACATATCACGATGTTACGTTTACAGAAAAATATCAATTTATGGGATATATTACTCGCATTATATTATATAACTTCTATGTAGGTACAAATATATGATAATTTTTTTTAGCTTACCTGTAAATAAAATCACCATTCGCCACTGGAGTATCCACGCCGACGCTGCGCTGTGCGCTATCGATAACGCTGCGATACTCGCCAAGTGTAACGACCGTGTCGACTAACAACTACGACAAACGATAACATTTCCTACTCGTTGGTTCCTTGCTCGGTACTCGGTACCGGGGAACATTGGAACACGATAACGCCCGTTATAAATAACAACAAGCCGTTATTGGGTTTCCTATGACGAAATAATAACACTTGGAAACGTTTTTTTATGACCAAAGTACCTAACTACAATTTACTAACAACTTTTAACTAAAATCGATTCACAAATAAAAAAAAATGTACAATAAAAAAATAAAACAACTCTGTTGTGACCGGTTTCAAAGCTAAACAAGCTGCTTTCTCCAGATTACCGTAACTATAGTAGGGCTAATTTAATAGGTCACATTTGACACTTCATCAAAATTCAAAAGAACGCAACTTATAAAAGGACGGCACCTTTCTTCTCAGAATTTCCCCATAGCTTTGCTAAACGCTGCAGAAAACAAAATACTCAGCAGCGTTGGGAGGATCATTACCGCGCTTCTTCTACAGGTAAAATCATTTAAATGTTTTTCCCAACGCTGGCTGATGCAGCAAACTTCCGTCATCATCACCAAAGTACTTTCGAATCGACCAAAATTATTACCGGACACGGAGCTATGAGAAGTTATCCATATAGGTTTTAATTAAGGAAAGATGACTATTGTCCATGCGATGATATTTCTTCACAGAGTATCAAACATCTGTTATTTCAGGGCCCATTTTTCAGTTTACAACGTCATAATCTTGAAGCAGAATGCAGAAAAGATGGAATATCCTTACAGATATCTACACTGTAGTTAAAAGTGGTTAATGATTAAAAGTAGATTATGATTAATTTAAAATATGTTACATAATTTGTTATCTGTAAATTAAATACTATATTATTTTTGATTAATTATTATATTATCTAAAATACTTTATATGCAACAACTATGGGGAACAGGAAATCAAAATGACATAAACAGCCTACAACGACAGCAAAATAAAACATTGAAGCTAGTATATGACCTCCCTTATCTAACACCAGCTAATAACGCTTAAAAAAAACTAATCAATTAAATGTAAATGAACTTTTTCAACTTAAATATTTCAAATTTATTGGTAAGTTAGCTACTGATATCATTGTAGACATAAAACTAAAATTGTAATAAACATGGACATAATACAAGAATATCAACACAACATTCCAAAATAAGTCAAAGACAATCGAGACTAATAAATCAGGGACTGAAATTATACAAAAAACTACCAGAAAAAACTAAACGAAAGACTCATTTAAACTTTTCAAAAGGTGTAAAAAATATTATTTTTAACAACAAAGGCCAAAAAAATATATATATTGTTTGTAAAATGAATGTTATAATCCGTAAGGGTTAACAAATCAATTACAAATAAAAAATACATTAAAAAACCCATAAGAGATAAAATTGTTAAAATCTGTTCCAAGATTAGTTCCTTATACTTCTAAAGAGCGGACCGGCCATACTACTTTTGTATATGGAAGTCTGTTACATAAAATAATATTTGTGTTTTTTTTTTCATTACAATTTTTTTTATTAATTAATCAAGTACCTTATTAAAGGATCACATCGATCTTTCAGTTGCACTTTTGAGCACCTGCATTACTATTTTTATCTTCAAAAAGCATTAAAACTCTAATATATTATGTTTATTCATAAATTTTATTATACTTTATTTTTTGTAGCTTTCAATTATTTTAAACTATCGTACGATAGGTGCACAAATGTCGAGATCCGTGCATCATGTAAGGCTGAGCAATAAGCGTTATCGACAAAATCAAGAAAGGAGCTATGCGTCGTTTGGACACGTAGAGCGAATGGACAGCGGAAGAACGGCTAAAAGGATTTACAATGCGAATGTTGATGGATGCAGAAAACGAGGAAGACCGAGAAAAGACATGGCACGTCAGTATGGAAATGTCAAAAGTCGGAATAATCGGCGTGCGTGCATGAGAAGATGTATGAATGTAGAAGGATCGAGGTCTGTATGCAAAGACTTTATAATGTGGCGTCCTATCCTCTGAATACTCCATAGGGAAACGGCGTGATGGTTTGTTTGCTTGTTTGTTTGTTTAATTTAATCCTACATCCTTTGCATTTCTTATCTCATCATTTAAATTATTATATAAGTATTTCCTCTATACACTTTTAAGAATATGATCCGCTAACCAACAGCAGTAAAAATCAGTAAGTACAAACCATAACCAACTTACAGTCTGATTTGGCTACTACTACCATTGCGTCATTTCCCCGTAGGGGTAGGCAGAGAGAATGGACCGCCACACACGTCTATCTTGGCATACATTCCTAGCTCCTTCACATTCATACATCTTGTCATACATGCCCTTCGGTTCTGTCTGCTTTTGACATGACCAGACTTAAGATTTCGGTTTATCTGATCATGTCACATCTTCCTTGGTCGTTCTCGTCTCACGTTACCGTTCGTTTTCGCCATATATACTTGTTTTACCATTCAATCGTCGTCCATTTGTTCTACTTGACAAAACCATCTCAGAGACCCTTTCTTAATCTTATCAATTATACTTGACTCAGATTTGCACTCTCGCCTGACTTCATCATTCGTAACCCTGTCATACATTGATTTCCCACACATTCGTTGAAAAGATCGCATTTCAACCGCGTTTACTCGGCTTTCATCCTTCCTCTGCCAGTTCCATGTTTCACTTCCATACATAAGTGTTGGGACTAAAACTCCGCAGTGCACTGTCAGTTTAGCTTTGATTCACTTATTTTTAGCTCCTATCTATTATAATTTAAATGTATCATAATTAGAAAAGAGGAACTAGAATCCCAAGGGATATTTATTTATTGTACATCGCCCTTGAGGTGATTCTCATATTTTACATTTACATTTTTATTAGCAATTACTGTGCTTAGTGCGCCGTTCATTTTGTTTTTACTCTCCTTTCAACATCTTTTTCTTCCCTTCCATCCCTTGAAAACATGCTTACCAGATACACAAATTCTTCTACTTGTTCAAGGCATCCGTTATTTATATTTATTATGCAGTCAGTAACCTCACTTCCCCTTTGAAATACCATCACTTAAATTACTTTCGTTCATCGTCAATTCACTCTCCAGGCATACATCATACATTTTAGAGACTATTTTTTGCAAATCCTCGTTGCTGCTGCCTTACAGAACAATGCGCGTAAATTATACATGTATTGTTAAAAAATAAAACGAAATAAAAATCTTTATCAAATTCATCCAACCTTTCCCTACAAACCTTAAAATGAAAGTTTAAATGTTTTCACTTCATTTCTCATTATTGCATTTTAATCAATAAATTTGCCCATTTTTGATTTTGAAAAAGTTTAAGCCTTAGGCCCTGTTCTTAGATCGTTAGTAATTGTAAAAAATCTGTAGTAATAGTTAAATAATGAAAAAACGGGTTCTTTCATCTATAGTAACTAAAAGTGGATATTAAAAGTATTTTACCAGTAGTTAAAAATTTAACCCTCCAATGTTCGCGAGTAAAACGTTTTTCTATAGTAGAATAATCAAGATAACGTCATTTTTTTACGTTTATCGGAGTCGTTATTTGCTCACGTTTATCAGTATTGCTTTTATTTACGAATACGGAATGGATTACGCTTATTATAATCAATATATATCAGAGGGTTCTTTCAATGATGATTTTTTTACCTATTGTCAAGAAAGCTAAAACATTTTGAAAACGATTTGGCAGTATTATTCCACCAAACCTCGGACGGTGGACAATTTGGTGGCAGTCAAATCTTGTCTTCTTTTTAAAAATAATTCGGTCAAAGTTTTAAATAATTTTTGGATTTTTTAATTTTTTAATTTGAAAATTTATTTATAAACCCTTACGGATTATTACATTCATTTTACAAAAATAATTTAAACATTTTTTTCACACTCTGTTGTTCAAAATAATATTTTTTACATCTTTTGAAAAGTTTGTCTGAGGCTTTTGTTTAGTTTTGTCTGGTAGTTTATTGTATAATTTCAGTCCCTGGCTTATTAGTCTTGATTGTCTTTGTCTTGTTTTAGAAAGTTGTCTATGGTATTTTTCTGATATTCTCGTCCATTTTTACATTTTTTTACAAGTTTTAGTTCTTCGTCTACAATTACATTAGTGGCTAATTTATGGATAAATTTTAATGATTCTAGTTGAAAGAGTTCAGTTATATTTAATTGCTTAGTTTGTTTAAAAAGTTCTCTAGTTGCAATTAAATAGGGAAGGTCATATATTAGCTTTAATATTTTATTTTGTTGTCTTTGTAGTCTGTTTATGTCATTTTGATATCCTGCTCCCCATAGTGGTAGCGTATAACATATTTTAGTTTTTACATAGGCTTCATACATTAGAATTTTTTCCGTTTTTGGAACAAAGTTTTTGATTTTTAAAAAAGAATATTAATTTTTTATAAATTATAAATAATGGCACAAACAAAGAATATAATAAATATTATATTATTTGATGCCTAAATTATAATATTCCAGAGCTAAAATTTACTAACTTTGTTAGATTAACAGTATTTTAGTTGTCATCTAATTTTTCTTATCATTCTTGTTTTTAAATAATTAACTCTGTTTTTATTATATTAAATTGTTAAATGTTAATATTATTATAAGATCCTGTTTACCGATATTATTTTGTTTTGTTTACCCATGCCAAGTTGTCACGTGGTTTAAATTGTTCGCTGTTTTGACGTTTGCCAAGTCACATTCCACAGTGTAACCATGTGCAAAAAATAAATAAAGTATAATAATCCATTTTTGAGCTTTGGAATCGAAAAACCAGTGGTTACATTTTGGCCAGAACACCCGAGTTCAGAGGTGAAAATACCATGAAAAAACGAAGAAGAAGAGGAACAAAAGTAAAAACGAGGGCGGAACAACGCACTGATAGTAGAACGATTGTAAAACCGATATCGTTGGTAAATTAAACTATAGCAAAACTCTACTTTTACTAACAATAAAACAACCGGGCCTTATGTTTCTATTTCTAGTGATGATATTATATTGAAAAGGTGGAGATATCAGTAATTCATTTTATATTTGAGTTACTGAATACTACATTCACGATGCGGCAGTAAAATACAAAATGGGTTTAGAGAGATACTGGTATTGTGTAAATTTTACGTATTTTTGTAGATGTATTATATGTTGTGTATATTATTCTCGGGTCCCTTCTCTGCGACGGACCTGAAAGAGGATTCAGGGTCCTATTTACACAAACCAAACAAGGACGAATGGCGGCACGTGATAACGTTTTTTTATTAAATGTCATTATGCGCAATCTCTTAACTTTGCACAAAAACCTACGTTTTAATAATTTATCCTATATATTGACGGCAGACCATCGAAGAAACTGGGGAGCTATCTGGGCTGGTATTCCGAACGCGTTTACAGCGCGCTAGAATCAAGAAAGGGGTGCTGCGTTGGTTTGGACATGTAGAGCGAATGGACAGCGAAAGAACGACTAAAAGGATCTACGATGCAAATGTTGATGGATGCAGAAAACGAGGAAGACCGAGAAAGACATGGCACGATCAAGTCCATCAAATACTTGAAGATGGACATGTCAAAAGTAGGAATAATCGGCGTGCGTGCATAAGAAGATGTATGAATGTAGAGGAAGCGAGGTCTGTATGCCAAGATAGAGTGTTATGGCGTTCTATCCTCTCTGCCTATTCCTACGGGGAAACGGCGTGATGGTTTGTTGTTGTTGTTGTTATAATGCGTATTTAGTACGTAAAAACGCGCTATACCGCACTATAATTTCGTTTGGAATACAAGCCTTGGGGTGACTTAAAGTTCGATGGTGATGTTCGATTTGATGACTGCCAAATTTGCTTTCACGCAGTCTTCTTTGTGTGCCAATTTTTGTCCAAGGCACCCACCCTTTTTGCACAACCCTATATCTACTATACACTAAAGATATGGAGAACATTATCAAGACAGGTGCCGTGGCGCAGTTGGTTTGACGGCCTACTGTGAAACTGGCGTCGTGGGTTCGATTCCCGCCAATTGCAAAAAGAAAATCCAAGAAACGTTTTTTTCTCAATTGGTCTGCTGTATTTTTCATTACTACCTTCCATATTCCCTCTATAGCACCAGCTAACAAGCCTCAAAATAGATAGCTTAGCGGGTTATTCCTTTAAAAAAATCATTTTAATGTAGATTGTGGTCTCACTGCTATGCAGATGTTACACAGATTTATTTTTATTGCAAACCAGGTGAGAGAAGTGTGCTTGTTAATTTAATTGATGGATGCATTGAGAAAATAGGAAACTGCATGTCTGAAAACAGACTAACATTAAAACCATCAAAAACGAAACCACTATGGGTGGCTTCAGCCAGACGACAGAATTTGATTCAGAATACGGCACTACA